>NC_055690.1:29804938-30043015 GCF_017639745.1 Melanotaenia boesemani | reverse complement strand
CAATAATAATAATAATAACAATAATAATAATGATGAATAATAATAAAATAATAATAGGAAGCAGTTTGTTGAAAATGTTATCATCAAGGGGACGACATGTGAAAAACAGAAATAGTTATTTTCTGCACCTACTTCCATCCTTTCTGATAAAACTTTATAAATACTTCCTGAGAAAAAGTGGTGGGAAGGACAAGTATCATTGTCTCACACACACCCACCCATGCACGCATGCACACGCGCACACACACACACATGACAGTACTGTCAGTGAATACTGTCTGTGTATCATGTGCCCAAATGAAACACATGCACTTTTGTAAGATCAGACCAGTCTGGGGGAGAGTGAGTCCTCTCTGGTCTGTAGTTCAGAGTATCTGATTAAGTTACTACACACACACACACACACATACACACATACACACACATCAGGCATTTATTTTCAGAGTTGTTTCTCTGCCTGTTGCCTGGCAGATGCTGTGCTGCACCAGCGAACATCAACAGGCTGTTCTCAGTGTTACGCTGTCAGGGTTTCAGGTAAATCAGCAGAGAGTAAAAATAAAACTTCCAAAGAGATAAAGTTTACTTACTGTGTTTCCTAAGTTCTTCAGTCCAACCAGACCTTGGGCGCTCTTTGAGTTCTGGAAAACAAAACAGACTGAGCATTGATGATGGCCAGTATCACAGCCTAACATGTGATGACTAATTTGTGTATTTAACACTTTCACGCATGAATAACAAACAAACCAACAAAAAACAGCCTTTCCTGTGGCATCATGTCAATAAGCCTCTGCAACATCACAACATTTATCTCAGAGCTGAAACTCACCCTGAGTTGCATTAAGATTTTGTTGTGATAATGGGAGGATTGGACCTCCAGCACATCCCAAAGATTCTCCACAAGGTTCAGGTATTGACTCTGTAGGGGCTAATCTATGTGTGGAAATGATGTTTCCTGCTCCCTAAACCACTCTTTTACAATCTGAGCCCCATGAATCCTGACATTGTCATCTTGGAATATGGCCACACCATCAGGAAAGATAGAATAACCTGCTCATTCAGTATTTTCAGGTAGTCAGCTGACCTCCTTCTTTTGGCATATAATGTTGCTGAACCTAGACCTGACCAAGTGCAGCAACCACAGACCATAGACTGCCCCCAGAGGCTTGTACAGTAGGCACGAGGCATGATGGCTGCATCACTTCATCTTAGGGCTGGGCAATATATCGAGATTTTCAAATATATCGAGACTTTATCAGATGCAATATAGAAGGAGGGAATATTGTTTATATCAAGATAGCTTGTTTTGAGTAAAAGCATCTTTTCTTTTGCATTTTGCACTGCTGTATTTTTGTTATGGTCATATTTTTAATTTATTTTGTTTCAGGAACATTTAATTTAATATAAGGGTACTTCAATTTCAGTCAACTGTTTTAATGCACATGTGCCGCTGATCCTTAATAAAAGTGTTTTTAGCACTGAAGGCTGTAAATTAGAACTGTCTCTTTGATTACTTGACAAAAAATAAAATAAATAAAAAAAATCGAGATATATATCGTATATACACATGACCTTTCATTTCTCCAGAGTCCAATTTTTATGTTTCCTAGTAAAACAAAGCCATTTCCCCACGATTAGCCTTTCTGATTAGTAGTTTTCTTATAGCTACATCATACTGTTCAGTCCCAGTCCCTTGGGACTGAGCAGTATTCTTACTTTCACTGATAAATATAGCCCTGAGTTCTACTGTTTTATTTATTTCCCCAAACGTTTAAATAATCATTAATAACCTTCATTCTAAATTTTTTCCGACCACATTTCCTTCCGGAAAACTCACCATTCTTCCAATTTCAATAATGAGTTGGACAGTTCTTAACACAATTATATACTAGAGAACAGCTTTTAAACAGGTGTCCAAAATTGTGACCACTATGCATGAAAGCATTGAAACTACAGAAGAGTAAAAAGCATATTCATCTATTTTTTTTTCACAAACAAACACACACATATATTGTTGTTTTAACTACTTCTGTCTGCATGGCTGCAGTGATTTGCCTTGAGGTGATTGGTCAGAATGTTACTGAAATAGAGAAGAGGATTTGCTTTTTCACTGGGCTGTGAATTTCCCTTGCATTCAGGTACAACACTATGATGCAGACATGTCTCAGGCTACAGCTTGAATTTAAGAATTTCCAAAAGATTCAGGAGAATCAGTAAAACCCACATGTGACAAAGAAGTGCAGCTGAGTGTATATGAAGGAGAATTTGCCTGGTGAGCATTATCTTCAGAGAAGAACTTGTTTTTGTTATCTAGTGCTCAGTTCCTGTTCTGGTAATCGCTCCCAGATGGCAGAGACGTGATCAGCAACAGAAGATAACAGTGAACCTCTGAGCTGTTCTGCTCCTGAAAGATCAGAACCAAAAACTGAGGCATCTCAGGGTGAAGAAAGATGATTTACAAATCAAAACGGCTTGAAATGCTGTGGAGAACTTATGTCATCACTTGCTGCAGTTAAATTTCATTACATAAGTTGAGAGGTTACATAATTGAGTAGCCAGAGGAAGAACTAACAAAGAACGAGGGGGTGGATAAGGAATGTTCTGCTGCCCTTGACAACAAAGCAGAAGAAGCACAGAGAAAACATGAGATGAGTCCAGCTGAATTCAGTTTTTACCACTTTTACTGCTCAGGGTTTTAGTTATTAAATAACTCAAGCTTTTAAAAACACAACTGCTTTAATCCCTGAGATTAGATGAATCTCTGTACCAGTCCACCTATTTAATCCCATAGATGAGTGAAAATTCAACAAGTTTGATGCAAAATGGGAAGGGACGAGGCATGTTAACTTAAACTTGTATTTTCCAGAAGTCTAACACCGGCCACCTGATCTCACTGGCAGCTGATATCCATCTCACTCACATGCTTCCTGTTACCTTCGCCTGAGGTGAAGTCAGAGCACGCTCTCCGACGACCATCATGAAAATGGGCCAAATTCAAAGTGGCAATCACTTTTCAGGGGAGTGTTCATTAAAATCTACTTACAAGTGGTGCTAACAGCGAGCTGTCTAAGTATGGAAATATAATGGCTCTGAACGTGTTAAAACACAAAGGTGATGCAGACATCATCCATCATCCAGGATGTAACTGGATGACCTTAAGTAACTTTCTGACCTTAAAACCCTGTGTTTCTGACTGGTTTGATGGTACAATGACATTTATTATGTACATCCCTGGAGCCGTTGTTGACCTGCAGCATCCCACGGCTAAAAAAACAAACAAACAAACAAACAAACAACAACAACAACAACAAAACACACCTCACAACTTCTTTTTCCCAGGCCCCTTTACAGCTGAGCTTATGTATTGCATCACATGCTAGCAACTGGATATCAACATACTGTACGTTTTTCAATGCTCACGGTAGCTGAGAAATGCAAGAAGACATTACTGGAGGAAGAGAAGAAAAGAAAGCGAAAAAGGACAAAACGAGATAAGACGGGAGTCAACTTCTGACTGAATTTTACAAGCTGAAGAGATTTCAGAAGAGACAGAACTGAAGATGAAGGCTTAATTAGCTGTTGTTAGGGGCTCACTGAAAAAATCTACCAAAATTCAGTAGTGGAGCTGTAATTATCATGGGGTGGTTGACACAGCCAGGACTGGTTCTGAATTGACTGTTCAACTTAATTGCTTTTAGCAGCAGGTGGAGAACGAGCTCGTTTGGATTACCTCTTACACTCCTGACATGCATCAGGCATGAGGAGGCGGAGTATATCTAGCTGCTGGCTACAACAGTTCCTTGCCAGATCGTCAGTTCTCCTGCTTGACCAGATCTGCTCCTGGAGAAACTTCTACCTTGCCTGCCTGATCTCACCACTCTACGCCTGCTTCTGCCTGCCCTTCATCCACCTTGTCTGCCGGATCACCTCAAACTACGCCTGCTTCTGCCTTTTTAACCAGCGGCTGGTGGATCACCTCCCTGCCTTGGATCTTAAGGGAACAAAGTAGAACTGGTTCAGTAGTATTATCATTATTATTTCAAGTTCTGTCTTCCCCACCTAGGAAATTGTGGGCTCCATTTAACCTTGACTCTCCTTTTCTGACTGAACCCCACCGCGCAGTGAAGACTCCCTCCTCTGTTCCGCCGAGCTTGCCAGCTGGTCTATCAATAAATTTGTTATTTTGCAAAAGTTAACAGTGGTCGGTATACCACAACATCTCAATAACTCAAGTGTTAGCTGTCGTCTTGGTCTGATGTGAACAGTATGATGGAGAGGCTGTTTAGATACAAGCTGTCATTGAACCAGAACATTTAGTAGTCCATTCATGGTTGAGACACGTTTTTTCTCTGTGGTCAGTTACCTTGTTAGAGAACATGTTGTGTAATAAGTACTTAAACATTAAGCAGTTAAACATGTGTATTCAAAAGTTTAGAGAAAGTCTAATTAAGTTTCCCTACAGTATAAAGGCTATAGTGCATTTTAGGTTGATTCCGATCCTATGAAAAGTTTCTCATATGATTCCACAAAAGATTGGTTGCTGCCAAATTTATATGGATTTTAGATTTTAGTGATGTTTTGTACATGCATGCCTCTTCTCAGAGTCTACATGCTCTGAATACTGTGGATCATGAGGCTTCAAGGTTCATCACAAATTTGAGCTCTCTTACATGTCACTGTTTATTACACAAATGTGTTTGATGATTCTCTTAGTCCTTTTAAAGGCCAATGGGCTCGACACATGGGAGGCAACATGACTTTTAGGGCATTTTAGTCTTGGTTAACAGGATGTTTATTTATTTATTTATTATTTTCAGTTCAAAGGTAAGATCTGTGATGAGGCTTTAATGTATGCTCCCTTTCCCTGGAACAAACTGGAAAAAGACTCAAAACTTCTGACCTGGTCTCAATGGATGATTTGCAGGATGATTTCGAGGCAGTTACTTGCTTGATTTGGGGATTTTGATTTTATCTTAATACCTTAGTCAGTTTGTGTGTTGTTTGTGTGCTTGTAAATGTTTAACTATCCTGCCTTGGCAAGGACACTCTTGGAAAAAATATTTTTAATCTTAACAAGGCTGTTCCTGGTTAAATAGAGGTTAAATAAAATAAAAGAAAGGACAAGTATTCAGTGAATTAAATAATAATAAAAGCACAGAAAAAAACTAACAACAAATCAGACAACTGAAAACGGTTCTGATTCATAGTCTTTATCACACAGTTATCAGCTGTGAAATACTGATGCAGATGATCACAAGTGTGGCTGTTTAGGAATATTTTTACACTTCCTTTCCCACACAGAGGAACTTTGTTAGCTGATCCAAAAAGATTATAATTATATAAATAACTTTTACCATCTGTCTCTCACACAGGGGTCCCACAGTCAGAATGTAAAAATCTACAGTTTCGTTAACTGCAGTTTATTTAAATCCTCTTTTCTGTAAAATTCCATGTAGTTTATTAGCTACGTCAGAAATGCAGCAACAAATGTCTGCTGCTGTGAGTCCACTGACATCTCAGCGATGCAGGATTAAGCATCTCTGGTCACCTCAGTTTTTATTGAACACACACACACACTCACCCTCCCACTGAAATGTGTACATTTGACTTTGCTCCACTCTGCTGAGTAATGCCGCTCACCAAAATTAGCAGTTTTGCGTTTGACAGCAGCTGCTTGTCCACACGCAATTGGCTGAGGCTTCAGCCAGCCTGCGTCACGTCAGCACGGTCAAATCACATCCCTGCTCTGTATCCGTAGCAACGCGTTTCTTACTTTTTTGTGGGATGGAAAGCTAGAGGACACAGTGACATCACAATGATGGTGCTCAGCATGGAGGTTTGTGTGTGTGTGTGTGTGTGAGAGTGTGAGCAGATGTGACTTTTACACTTGAAATATTTTTAGAGTGAAGCTGAAAACAGGCAGAACGATGAGGCAGCTGACCTGTGATGAAGACTTACATAACAAAATGAAAGGCGGCATTGTGAGAAGTGAGATGAAACTAACCCTGAGGAAGACTTCAGACCAAGAAAGCTTTAACTGAAAAAGAACTCAGCCGAAATAAAATGAAAATAAATAAATAAAATTAATTTATATTGAAGGATTTATCCCCAAAATGATTAACTTTATACACTGCTCACAAAAATTAAAGGAGCACTTTAAAGAAACACATTAGATACATCAGATTTCAATATGAAGTTGGATATCTATACAAATAACGACAGGGCAATGTCTTAGGAACAAAAGGATGCCAAGTCTTTTAATGGAAATAAAAGTTTTCAGCCTACAGAGGGCTCAATTGTGTAGACACCCTAAAATCAGAGTGAAATGAAGATGTGGCAGGCTAGTCCATTTTTTCAAAAACTTAATTTCTGCAACTCAAAATGCTTTTCAGTATCTTGTGTGGCCCCCACGAGCTTGTATGCATGCTTGACAACGTCGCGGCATGCTCCTAATGACACGACGGATGGTGTCTTGTGGCATTTCCTCCCAGATCTGTGTGAGGGCATCCCTGAGCTGTTGTACAGTCTGAGGAGCAACTTGGCGGCGCCTAATGGATCGAAACATAATGTCCCACACATGTTCTATTGGGTTTAAGTCAGGGGATCGTGAAGGCCATTCAATTGTTTCAATTCCTTCATCCTCCAGGTACTGCCTGCATACTCTTGCCACATGAGGCCGGGCATTGTCGTACATTAGGAGGAAACCAGGACCTACTGCACCAGCGTAGGGTCTGACAATGGGTTGAAGGATTTCATCTCGATACCTTATGGCAGTCAGAGAACCATTTCCTAGGCAGTAGAGGTCTGTGCGTCCCTCCATGGATATGCCTCCCCAGACTATCACTGACCCACCACCAAACCTGTCATGTTGAACGACGTTGCAGGCAGCAAACCGTTCTCCTTGTCTTCTCCAGACTCTTTCACGTCTATCACAGGTGCTCAGGGTGAACCTGCTCTCGTCTGTGAAAAGTACAGGGCGCCAGTGGCGGACTTGCCAATTCTGGTGTTCTTCAGCAAATGCCAGTCGAGCTCCACGGTGCTGGGCAGTGAGCACAGGGCCCACTACAGGATGTCGGGCCCTCAGGCCACCTTCATGAAGTCTGTTCCTGATTGTTTGGGTAGAGACATTCACACCAGTGGCCCTCTGGAGGTCATTCTGTAGGGCACGAGAAGTGCTCAGCCTGTTCCGCCTTGCACAAAGGAGCAGGTATCGGTCTTGCTGATGGCTTGAGGACCTTCTACGGCCCTGTCCAGCTCTCCGAGAATAACCACCAGTCTCCTGAAATCTCCTCCATGTTCTGGAGATTGTGCTGGGAGACACATTAAACCTTCTTGCTGCAACACGTGTGGATGTGCCATCCTGGAGAAGTTGGACAACCTGTGCAACTTCTGTAGGGTTAAGGAATCGCCTCATACTGCCAGTAGAGATAATTACTCAAGCCAAAACCAGCACGAGTGAAAAATCAGCCAAAAAAGATCAAGAGGGAGAAACTTGAAATGACCTCCACATGTAAAACCAGTCCTGTTTTGAGGGTTTTCTGATTGTTGCCACTGTGGTGCACCTGTTGTTAATTCCATGAACACCAATACAGCTGAAAGTGATTAACGATGCCCTCAGCTGCTTAACCAACCAGAAAATTATCAGACAGGTTTAACTGATTTCATGCCAGGCCCAATAGAAAAAGTGTTCCTTTAATTTTTGTGAGCAGTGTAAATGTTTGTTTCTCTTTGATGAACAGTTGGTTATCATAGGTTTTTAATCCAGGTCTTTCTAAGGGCTGCATCTAATGCATCACGGGTCGGTTAAGCCTTTCACTAAAAGCCACATTAATGACATTATTTTTGGTGAGTTAGCAGCTTTTAATGCAGCTTTTGCAAACAAAATCAGATTGGAGCGATTTCTCTGGTCTCTACATTACACACAGGAAGAATTTAAGCACAGCGGAAAAGTCATTGTGCATTTAGAAAAAATATGATTACTTTATGCTTCTATTCTAGTAATATAGTCACTTATAACCTTGATTTATCTGACAGACGTGAAGTAAGATGAAAGTCATATCTTGATTTTATGTCAAACAGGTTCCAAGAACCTCACCTGCAGCACTGCGATGCAGACTGCTAAATCTGTTCTGCTGATTCTGCTGTGATTCTTCTCTGGGATTAAAGTCATGCACTGACAGTAAAGCCATTTTCACACACATACACACTGTAGACCTGAAATCTGCTGGTTGTTACCTTCAGGAACCTACATGGGAGAATACAGATAATCACATGTGCAGAACTGGACTTTTTAAGGACTTTAGAAACATTAAACCCAGGGAGTGTGATTGGTGACATGGATATTATGAAGAATCTGGAACGTGTGTGTGTGCTGACGTTGTTCTTATAGTTCCTACAGTCATGGTTACTAAAAGTCATCAGTCTGGAGAACAAGGCGTACAACAACTGTTTGTTCTCTCCATGTGTGAACAGGAGTCCTGCATAATGTTTGGCTTCTGCTGCTGAGGGACGGAATTAACGCTTGAACTGAAACATTGAGACGACCAGAGGTCCTCTAGAGCAAAACAGACACACTGGTGCAAAACACAGGAAAAGTAAAAAATGAATAAAAAAAAAATACGGGAAAAGTGTAAAAACCCCCCCACTATGAAAAAAGTGTGTGTTAAATTATATTCAGGTATGAAAGGGTTAACCCCTTCACACCTGTATTAATTTATAATTATAAAAAATAAAGTTAAAAAACAAAAGAGAAATGACAAAAAGAAAGACCTGGAATAAAATTAAAAAATAAAATTGATAAATAAAAGCAGACAATAAATAAAACAATAAACACATAAATAATAGAAAATAAAAAAATAAAATAAACAAATATGATAAAAACAAATAAATAAATAAATAAAAGGACTGGAAGTGGTCCGTCATAAATTTGAGAGGTTAAGAATTGTGTTTCCAGCTTGGAAAGTGAGAACTTACAGGAACACATAGAATAGATAAAAAAGGGGAAAATATATATCCAGTCTCTTTATTCCCAGCTCATGTGAGCAGCCTGATGTACCCAGCACACAGGAGATGAATCCTAGAGGACATAACTGCTCCATTCATGAGTGTCAGGAGCAGCAACGGACCGCTAACTTGTGAAAGACAACTTCTCTGAGGCCAAAAAGCATCATGAGGCTGCATTAAGCAGCGTTCCACAATCCTGAAGCCGGGAATAAGAGACAGAGGAAATGTACCTCTGGCACACATCCAAGTGGGTGGAGGTAAAATCCATCTATCAACTGTGTTCAATTAATTCCAAGCAGTAGAACTGCAGGGAAAATGGGTCAGAGCGAGTAGAGGAGGCCTGACTGACGCTCTGCTGTCCTGAGTGACTGAAACCTGATTTTTTTTTTTTTTTTTTTTTTTTTACTTCATCTGATCACTGGATGAACTTTGGATCTTGAGGGGAAATGAAACACACACACATTGTGTTTGCATCAGGCATAATCTGAGGAATCCAGGGTAAGAAAGACCTCAGACATCAGCTGCTTAAATGTGATTAACATAAAGCACAGGTCAGTGTGATCACACATTTACTTCCACTCAGACCACAAACACTCCTCTGTCAAAGTTATGTCTGAAGAAGTCAGATCAAGTTATTGTGAATTTGGATGTATGTACTCATGCACTCTAAGGTCAGTGAAAGTGTTTTAATTAAGATGTGAACTTAAAAAAAAAAGATTTAATCAACCTCATGTGCAGTTGTTGGTGTCAGTAATCTGAACCTGGTGGAGGCTGGTAAAGGTGTGGAAAAAAACAACCACTGAGCACAAGCAATACAATCTAATGAAATCCCAGCGGGGTGGGGGCCGTTTTTCCATGCTATAGATTGAGCCAAATAAGCATTTCAGTCACCTGCTACAAACTTAACCCCTCGATGGACCCCTATTGTCTATGTTTTTGTTATTACTATTATTTCTAAATGATTTTTTATATATATTTCTTATTTTTGAGCATTTAATGTTAAAATGTTCTTTGATCTTTAATGAGATGTTATTTTATTCTAGCCTTTTTTCCCTTTAATTTGTTTTTATTTTATGTATTTTATATCATTGTAAATGAAATTGACCATTAAGGGTAACAAGGAAAACACAAAAAGTAGTTGTGAAATAATTACATATTTGCTGCTAATTGTGTTCAGGTTGTGTACTGACTAAGATGTTGAAGAAGTTATTTGTGATGCATGTTTCAGTCTTACAGCACGGTGATGGGGCGGTGGATGGAACAAGCTGCTAACAATGTGCTCATCATTCTCACATTTCCTCACATGCAAACATTATAACAACGTCTGATGCTGGCATAAAGCAGTCCTGCTCTTTGATTTACAACCCCGCCTCAGATTTCCCAGTCTCCACTGGGGCAACTTTCACGTCATGATGGGATTAATCCAGAACAATGAGAAAATGCTAAATGGATAATCGCTGTCTGATTAATATTACTGCTGATGTGTTTTTGGACATCGCTTTCCCCATCTGCTTCTCTGTGGGTTGGAATCTAAAATTCACACCAGCAGCAGGATGCCAAGGTCCACCTGGCGATGCAGGATGCTGACTGCTGATTGGCTGGCAACGCAGAGCGAGAGGGAGCTTCAGAACAGTGTGTTCCAACCCGATGGGTTCATTCACTCATGTGTGTGTGTGTGTTCTTACAAGGGATGAAATCAGAGCTAAAGGAGACAGGATGCTCATACTCTTCATCCATCAAGAAAATCGCACCATAATCCAACACTGTGGCCATAAAGCAGAGCATTACCTTCTTATGTCACAGCTCTGTTTATCTCCACTAGTGTGCCCGTTTCTATCGGGAGGAAAACTCACTCACGCTGCTGGTGAACACAACTAGTAACCAGACTACTGTTTACATTTAACTGAAGCCTGGACCCCGATACCAGCACACCGTACTGTCAGTGGGTGTCAAAAAAGTATAAATACCAACTCTACAGCTGATCTAGCAAACCAATCATCAATGTTAAAAAATGACTCACACTGTAATTATATAGTTGATTTATATTATTGTTTCAATATGTGTTTAAATTAACAGTTGAACTACGTAATATATATATGTATATATATATATATATATATATATATATATATATATATATATATATATATATATATATATTATCATGAACAATAATTCCTTCATATCTAACAATTTATCAAAACTAATTCTACCAACAATGTTGGGCATCCCACAACATAACGTCTTAATAATTTGTCACTTGTTTTGTGTTTCTTCTTAAAAACAGCATGCTATGCAATAAGTAATAAACATTGAACAGTTGTACACATGCACTCAAAAGTTTAGAAGATCAAATTAATTTCACCTGTAAAGGTTTTAGTGGATTTTAGGTTAATTCTGACATCATACACGAAGCTGAATATCTCTAAATTTATGCTAGTAGTGTATATATAGTGCAGCATTTCTCACTGCCATCATGTGCACAGTTAAATTGATGGTTCATCTCACTCTATCAGTGCTTTCACAGACACAGTTCTGGTTCTGGAGTGTCAGAACATCGGTGCTCTCTGTTTACAGCAGTTTAACCAGAAACAATGTGGGAGGACTTTACTCTTCACAAGCATTTCATAAACATTTGGGAGGTTTGGTCCTGAAAATGGATGGTTAAATCGCCAGGCTCCATTATAATCTATGATTTTGCAAAATAAATATATTGAGACGAATACGCTCACTTTGTATGTCTTGGCTCAACTAACCACACGCTCTTAACTATGAATGTCCAGAGAGAGTATTGGCAGTGCATATCAAAAGGGGTAAAATTCCAGGTTTTCCTTACAATAAATGATCACAAATGGCCAATTTTAATGAATCGATAATACCTACTTATTGCCCAGCCTTATTGCATATATCTTTAATTCTAACAATGTCCTGAATCTTATTGGGTGTATATATTCCAGCTCTGATCGAAGAGGACAAGCACAAAGCAACCTTGAACTTTGCAGCTGGCAGTGCTGCTGGGCACCAACATTTGCATGATCACAGATAACCACACACACACCCGCACACATGCACACACACAGAAAGCTCAGTGTGAGCTTGTGCAAACACGTAATACTGCTGTGTATACATTTTAAAACACACACACAGACACACACCAAAGAGACAGAGAGGACATGTTTTCCTGTCATGGTGCATGCTGTGGTCTGCAGAGGGAGGAGTAGGGGGCAGATGAGGAGTATGAGCAAGATGAGGACAGGATGGGAGGCGCAGGTGGATGGTGACAACAAAACAGACAAGCATGCCAAGCTGCAGGCCTGGCCAGAACCGAAGTGTATTCTAATGTAATTTCTCATTACATAACAGAAGTTGGCACACAGCAGGAACACACACACTTACACACTATCAAGTCATCTTCATCTTTTCATGTGGGAACAAACAGCTGATATCCAGGCTGTTACATGTGTTGTTTAACGTGCACTCACCTACAAAAGCAGCTCTGATGCAATGAATGAATTTATTGTCTTAAGTTGTTTTCTGACCAGTGAAAAAGACAATAATGTTTAGAATAAATACTAATTTAAAAAAAAATCTGCCCTGGTCTGCTTTCAGACAGCAATTTTGCATGTGTTTTTAAATGTATGATTATTTTATTTAAGGTCTTAAAAAATAGAATATCCTTAAAAAAATCATTAGATAAGCTTTGTCTACACGTTGCTCCAGCTTCCAGAGGTTTTCTGTACATCATGTACTCACACCTGCTCTGGTCCGTGTGTTTGGTTGTGTCTTTAAACAAACATACAGAGGCATCATATATATCCTGGACAGTACAGAGCATACACAAAATCCTGCCAGAAAGACTAACATCTGTATTTATTTACGTTTTCGTGACGGTGGCGAAACATCAGAGAATATAGGGATTACATGCTGGTTATATAAGCAGTGACCTGCCGGTGCAGCCCTCTTATCCTGGCACGGCACAGAACAGCGGCTTAACGGAGCGGCTTACTTCTGAAAATGACTCATTTATACGTTGAAATGACTTCAGAACATTTTCTGTGAAATATGGTATTATGTCTAATTTTAATGACAGACACCCACACAGATGCGGATTCTTGGTTTACACACAGAAAAAAAACTTCAACCGCGTCTGATGAGCATTTCATAAACTCAGCGGGACATAATGATGTCCTTTTATCATTTTCACACATTTAAAATGGTTGAACTTGCATTTACAGTGAGTTACCCCCAACAGCGTTTAGGTGACATAACAGTGGCTCGCTCACACGCTCGCGCCGATCTCTGTGTAACTGCTCTCTACCATCAACTCACAAAAAATCACAACAGCTCAACAGATTGAAAAGTGATGCGTGAAAACGTCAAATGGGCTATTCTTTTTTTTTAATGGAGTCTGGTAGGAGCACAGCTAACAGGACGCAACTCTCTTACCTTGGCTTGGTTTATGAGAAGACCCACAAAAGTTGACACGAGCACCGACCCCGACATGCTGCCTTTCCTCCGCATCTCCTGCTTCAGAAACGGGAAGGCAGCGGCGGGCGGCTCCTCGGGAACCGTCACCGTGTAGGACTGTCGCATGCTCGGCATGCTGGAGCTCGTGTACAGGTCCTGGTAGTCGGAGGACGACAGAGATTTCCTGAGCGCTTCTGGTTATTTTAGGACCCGTTAAATGACAATCTTTCGCTCACTCATTCATGCACTTGCTTATAAAACGAACCTCGCAAATCACGACCAGTAGCTTTTTTAACGTCCATTTCAGTGAAAAACTCAAAATAAAGTGATCGTAAAGCGGACAGCAGACGTCTTAAAAACCCAATGTGACGACTCTATCATCCCACACAACCCCATTCAGTAGAGGACATCAGTAAACGGCAATAAACGCGGACGGTGACTCCGTTCCGTTTAAGAGAACCGGAGCTCCGCCTGTTTCTGGCTCGAACAGAGTCAGCCTCCAACAAACGTCATGACCGCCTCCAGCTGGCCTGTCTACGTCACAGCCCTGCTCTGTCCACGCCGCTGGAGGACTGAGGCAGGAGGAGACAGACCATCTCCTCCAGGTCCAGAATACAGAACCGGGAAATCAAAAAGCACCCAGGACATGTTTACAATGAGAGGAGAGAAAATGTGTTTCTGAGATTCTTAAATGAAACTGTAGAATTCAGCATCAACACAAAGGAGAGGTCAGGTTTAGTAGCAGCTGTGCAGGGTCATTGCTGTTCATAAAGATGTTGACAGATTTGATAAAGTTCATATAATGTCATGCTGAACGACTGCAGAGAGTGTGAGGAAAACATTTTTACAATGAGCTGTCCGCAGTCAGAAACCAAGCAACAAATCTTTCTTTAGTGTCTGAACAACTGCATGTTGTTCTTCATTGACCACTGATAAATGATCAATTGTTTCTGAAACACTTCTCAGATATTTGGCAGAAAAAAACTGACTGATATGAGCTGTCAAACTGGGTCAAAACATATTTCAAAACAAGACCAAAATGCTCCGTTTAGATGACGCAAACTTCAGTCACTTGAATGTTGGTAGGTGTTAAACTTTTCACATGCTTCTTTTCCACTGTTATTCACTCACAAGAATATGAAATATATTTATAGAATGTGATGTCACTCAATGATTTGTTTAGATGTTATTTTGTATTCTTGCTCTGAAGCGGTATGCTGTTTACATAGAGCCTGATTTCTGAAACTAGGAAATCATGTGTCTGAAATCCATTCTTGGTTGCACCGGTGCAGCTAACATTTTATAGGTCTAGGTGAAGGACTTTAATTATTTCTCTGAATGTCTGTCAGCGTATTCTGTGTTCATTCCCTCTTTACCCGAGCTCAGAGAAGAATAACACCAATATAAAAAAAAAAGAAAAAGAAAAGGTGTGGGTCACCACCTCTTATTGGCTCTGATCCACAGCTGTTTGTTAGTTTGAAATTAACAGCAGCACATATCAGACATCTGGTACGACAAAGTCAACAGTCGAGAGGCACCTGCCTGCAGGCCTCCACTGTGAGGTCGTTTCCGGTGCAGGCTCCACTGTCAGAACACCTCCACTGTCGGGCCCATAGGGCCAGGATGGGAAATGCAGACTTTTTTTTGCAACAATCTCTGGCTGCTTTAAAATGGCCAAAGCCACTTCCCACTGGCAATCGCCAATCCCTCAGTGGTTGATGGGCTCGACACACGGGAGGGGACGTCACTCCTTCTCCATCATTTTCTATGGAACTTGTGCGATGAGGCGAAAATCACTGCCCTCCTCCAGCCAAGTGACAGGTGAGATTTATGCATGTGAAATGTTGCACTCGTTCAAGTAGAGGAACACACGGGACCTTGTGACACGACACAAAAAAAAAAGAAACATTTTCCATTTTTGTTACTGTCGCATAGCACTACAACCAACCAGTGAGGGCTTCATGGACTGACCAACGAGCTCAGAGCAGGCGAGACAGTGCAGTCTGCAAACACTTCCAACATGGAGGAACAGATAGTTTTAGCTGTGTCTGACGTTCCCAGACTTTATGATACTTCACGTAAAGATTATAGAGATGTAAATAAAAAGTAAAAAGGCAACCACATGACACCAGAGTGTATTTGTCCAAATGCAGGTCCTGGATTTATCTGGATCAGCCTTGAGGTCCGCCATCAACGATGATATTCACCATGCTGTTTTCTTGTTTGTAAAATAGGATGAACCCAGGGTTGTCCTTCTCTTTTGTACAGTAGAGTCAACGGCAAGATTTCTGTCAACTTCTGACTTTTTATCCATCATGCCTCATCTATCATTGACTGTTTTGAAAAAGTCAAAATTCCCTCCAATATCATAACCAATCAAATTTCTTGGAGAAAAGCGAACTCAGAGCACGATGCACTACGCCATCGTGGCCGTTTGTCATGTCCCATGTGTTTGGTTTCATCAAGCGCCAACATCTGGCGGTAAAATGTGAAGCCTATGTGGAAGTGCAAAAAATTGCAGTTCACCCATTTTTGGATTTTCCGGGAATGACGACGACACGCTTGACGCTGCCAAGATGGCGGTGGTGGGAACCGCCCAATGAGCTTTAATTCAGCTCTTCAGAAACCTACGGGTGACATCACGGAGGCTCCGTCTATCTTTTATATACAGTCTACGGTGGCGATGAGTTTCACCTGTCGCCTGTCCTGTGTGTCAACCTGTGGGCTGGTCGCGGACTTTTCACATTAGTGCCACTCTGCAAAACCTGAGCAGATTTAGTACCAACCACCCATGTTTACAACAAAAATGTGTAGGTTTGCACAGATTAAACTGCACTGTTAACTGGAAATAGAGGACGTACATGAAACAATGAAGGCTATGCGAAATCAGATCTTTTGTGTTGGTTTGTGATGTGCTTGTTAGTAATATAATGATAATAATAAATGTGTCATTGCAAACATTCTGTTTAATTTTACTTTAGCATCTTAGCCTAGACACTGTCCCGGGCTGTTTAATAGATTTGTGACTGAATGTTCAAGGCACTGAACCTGTAGATGAGGTGAAGTTATAATCTATTTCAATGGACTGATGTTACATCGGCTTGCCTTTCTTTCTTATACCTTGTACAATTAACAACTCTTCTTGCGGTTTATTCCGCTTAAGTTTCATATTATGTCAAATCATCTTTTCTCCAAATACACAAACACAGATATTAACATCCACAGGCTACAAAATGCATGTAAGCAGGCAAATAAATAAAATAGGCAACTCTCCAAACCAAATTTTTATAAATCCTAAAAAAGTTTCTTTTGCCAAAATGACAGTAATTCACTATTTTGACCTGTCAGCTCAGCTCAGCTCAGCTGGCCAGCTTATACTTGCAACACAATATGAAGGAGGCTCTTAAAATGTGAAACAATCTGCCTTTGGATGTCAGTTGGGTACTTCGTTGTCCACTTTTAAATTCATGTTAAACGCACATTTACTCTTTGACCCATAGTATGAGTGAATGATTTTTATTGCTTTTGATTCTTTAGGACGCTTGTCTTTCTGTTTCAGTATGTTATTGTTTTGTTTTTTTATTATGCCTCATGTTTTTAGATTTTATTCACATAACAACGGCGTCTTCTCACAGCTGCAGGGTTTTGTTCATTCTATGCCACAACAACATTAAAAAACACAAACATTTTCTTCTGCGTGTTGTTCTGTCACCGTAGCGATCAACTCAACAGTTTCACTTTCAATCTTACCAATTGCTCTTGAGTTAAGCAACAGTCATTTAAAGTTGAAAGTGCAGAGTAATCTTTCATTCTTTGAGGCTATTTTTTATATATATTGCAAATTTTATTAATATAGCAAACTACACAATGAAAAATGTGTGTGTTTGTAAGAACAATGTGGCTGAAATAAAAACATATTTCTTTTAAAGCCAGCACAAAAATAAAAATATACAAAAATATCATTTATAGATGATGGAAAGCGTGTTACTCTTCAATAAGGAAATAAAAGTGTTTTCCACCTGGATTTTAAAATGTAGACTTGTAGTAAATGTTTGGAGTGGCAGAAAAAATCGATTCACATAAGTATTGCGTTTTTTTTGTTTTATAATTTTTAATTTTTTTTTTTTTTTTTTTTTGTTCAAAATCAACTATTTTGTGACACGATGTTAAACTTAAACACAAGGTGGAAAATGGCAGGCAACTTGCAAAAAGGTGCAAACATAAAACCTCCACCATCAAATTTTAAGTCGAAAGTATGGACACATTTTGGATTTGTTGCTTTGAAGGAAAAATCAGACTTGGACATGTCTAAAGCTGTTTGTAAAGACTGTAATACACACATCCCATACTGCAGAAACACAACAAACGTTACTGCCCACTTAGCAAGACACCACCCTGAGGTAAATGCAGAGCTAGTAGTTAAACATACTGCAGCAGCAAGCCAGCAGACACTCAAAGCAGCACTGTTCAAACTACCCAGCAGCTCTGAAAAAGGGAAGCGCAAAACTAAATCAATCGCTGGCTTTATTTGCAAAGACCTGCGGCCTTATAGTGTTGTGGAGAACACAGGATTCAGGAACATGCTACACACACTGGAGCCGAGGTACGTGTTACCTTCCAGAAAGTATTTCTCTGAAACAGCAGTGCCTTAAATCTACATGGACATTAAGGAGAAAGAAAAAGAAAAACTAAGCAGAGCAGAACGTGTTGCTCTCACCTGCGACGCATGGACTTCACGCGCAACCCAGTCTTACATCACCATAACAGCCCATCACATCGCTGAAGGCTCCACTCATGAAAATTTAAAAGTTCAGACATAGAAACAGCCTGTTCTCTTGGAATGGCTGAAATTAAGGACCAAGCCTGAATTTGAGCCAATGCACATTGAAAACAGTGTTGTTCAACCTCTAAATTGAAACTGATGAAGAAATGTATAATATGGGACATTTAATAACACATGGAATGCATCTGGAGAGTTATACCAAAGAAAGAATGGTCAGCTGGTTGTTAACAGCACTTGCCGTTCAGCTGCTGCTGTACAACGATATAAACTGCTAGAAGATTTGTTTATCTGCAACTGCAGTTGTACAGCGGCATAAGAAAGAACGGTAAGTCGATGTCTAGACAAAGCAGCATCCATCAATCCATTGAAATAGATTATAACTTCGCCTCATCTACAGGTTCAGTGCCTTGATCATTCAATCGTAAATCGATTAAATAGCCTGGCTGAGCGTCTAGGCTAAGATGTTAAAGTAAAACTAAACAGATCTTTAGCAATGACACATTAATAATTATCATTATATTACTATCAAGCGGGGCTGCTCGATTATGGCAAAAATGATAATCATGATTATTTTGATTGAAATTGAGATCTAGATTATTTAACACAATTCTTTATCACTTTCTAGATAGATAGATAGATAGATAGATAGATAGATAGATAGATAGATAGATAGATACATACATACATAGATTCAATACAGATCACTGTGAGGTAACTTGTTAACAGGGTTTTTCTCTGTATGTCAACACACTCATCAATACTTCTCTGAAGAAAAATACCAAACAAACCTGCTGACTGCTTAAGCTCTTGTAAGCAAAACATTAGGAACAAGCTGCTGTTGCACAAGTGTTTTTCAATCCTCTGGCCGTGGTCAGGTGATGGACAGGTTTTTGAGTCAGAAGGGCTCAGTTTCTGGTAAACAAGGGTCTGTGTTTGAACATTTCAGAACATTAAGAGCAAAAGTGTTTGAGAAATCTTCAGGGTGATATACTGCAGTACTGCTGCTGGTGTCACACATGTTTTAAAAAAGAAAAGAAAAAAAAAAAAAAAAAACACAATGCCAAAAAAAAAAAAAAAAAAAAAAAAAAAACTTTCTAAATGAACGTTTCCATAAAGTAAGAATGTTTTGTACCTCGCCTCTTACTTCCTGGTATGAAACTAGACAAAAATCAGAAAAAAGAACAAAACAAAAGTCCCCCCAAAACCTGCCAGCCCTAAAATCTGTATTTAAAAAAAAAAAAATTTAAACGGTGTAAATACAGCGAGTGTTTCTGCACCTGTCTTCAGATAAAGGATTGGGACAGAGAGTCACTTTAGATGAACTCATGTACAAAGTGAAAGAAGTGCAGCATGTTCCCAGCAACAATCTTGTGACCCAGGCTCAAGCGTGTGTACACAACAAACAACAGAGAAGCACATTCCTTCAGCAGACTGAACATACGCGTGAAACAGAGTATAAGCAGAGCGTAGAGAGTGTGATGCACTGATATCTGATGCAGTCTGGAATAAAAACGGGATGAAAGCTTCCTCTGAGCTGTGTTATTCAGGTGTAAAATCACTTTAGGAAAACTGCTCCCTAAAAAAAGAACCTTTTTATGCTAACAGCAGCCATGTTTGTATGTTTGCACAAAGTTTCTTAAACTGGGTTAGATTTCCAATCAGACCTGTGCTGAAATGAGTCTGAAAAAGTTATTTTGATCATATCATGCACTGGCATGCATCACATGCTCGTACTTGTGATTGAAAAATAAAACACAGAAGTCGCTACTTCAACATCTGCCAGTCAAAATATCAGATTCAATACTTTTTCGAATATTGTGATACTACTGTTATAATACAAAACATGGAATTTCTTTTCACTTCTGAGAGATTTGGGTAGTAAAATTATGTGCAAAAACTAGCCATGAATTCCTTCTCTGTCTTCTATGTAACGTGATTATAGTAGCCTATCAGATGTTATGATGAATCAGAATCAGGTTTATTGCCAGGTAGGTTTACATGTACAAGGAATTTGTTTTGGTGCATGGGGGCCAAAAAGAGCAGATATATACAAAAAATTTAAATAAAACCACTAAAATAGGAAAATTTACAAGAATAATATAAAGAAAAGCTATGCGAGTGTTGTAAATTAAATTGTAAATCAAATGTAATCTGAACTGAGGAATTCAGACATTCAGATTGTGGCAGCATTTATACAACGTTAATACAACGTGTCGTGTCCATGGGGATGGGGTAATGGTTGAACCAGTGTCAGAGTCATAGGGGGGTCCTGGGCCATGTTGATGAGGCCGGTTGCAGAGGGGAAGAAACTGTTTTTATGGCGTGAGGTTTTGGTCCTGATGGACCGCAGCCTTTTGCCAATTTACTGCTGTCATACTGATTTCAGTTTTTCCTCCTTAGTAATTTAAGATGAAAATTTTTTTAAAAAATTCTACATTTGTATCACATATGGATCAGTTTTGTTTTGGTCCCACCATGTCTTCCACTAGCCGTGACGTAAAGGGCAACGTTGATATGCACCAGACGTAACAGGCATGCGCAGTATGGATAATTTCGACCCGAAATTCAGAATAATGTATGCTGATTGGAATACCAATCGGCATAGCCTGCACCTCTCAATCGGAATGAAATTTGGATCCACATGGGTGTGATCGGATCAGAATCTATTGGTAATAATTAAGTAATTAAATGTAGCTTACATTAAACATTTAGCTTTGCAACCGTTGCACCGTTACTCCTCGTACCGACCATGTACATGACATTCTTTAACTTGCACACACTGTTGCTAAAACCCAACATGCCCAGCGAGGATGTGGGAGAGTCCCAGAAGAAATTGTGTTTTTACTTTAGGACATAATGGCATCTTTTGTTCAGTTCACTGCAGAACTGGAAGGAAAATAAAGGCTGAAGTTTTTTACAAAGCCACTGAATTATCTTCTGACCCAAGTTTTAGGGTTGCTACAGATCTGAAGTTCACAGGTTCATAGCAAAAATTTGAAATCTTTTGAAAGTGAGCAGCCGATTAAAGCAAAGGACTATAAAAAAAACAAACAAACAAACAAAAGAAACAGCAAAAAACAAAAACCGTCCAATAGTATTGCACTATTTCTTGAGGACTTGTACGTCACACTTGGCTGTGGCCAGATTTGACTGTTGCTGGACCTCTTCTGCATCTCTGACTGATGTCCATGAAGCCACCTGCAACCAGGCCACATTAGCTACCATCTTCTCGTTCATGTAACAACAAATCCGTTGTTACATGAACAAACAAAGTTATTTTATTCCTGTCTTTTTCTTTTTATTTCTTTTTTCCTGTTATTCATTTTGTTTTCATGTAATTGCATTAAGGAGTTAAGGGGTGAAAGTAGAACTGAACCTACTAGGTAAAGCTCCTCTGTATATTGATCAACCTTCATCAAATCCTGCCAGCTCTGTAGCCACAAGATTTAGAGTAGTGATCCCCGAAGTGGATGAGATAACAATCCTAAGCTGTTGGCGAGACTTCTAAGTGGATTAAGTTCAGCTCTATTGAGGAGAAGTTGGGTTCAATCAGCGTATCTGAGACATCAAGACGTTTGCACAGCTGATAATGAGCCGCAGCAGCTGGTGATGTTCAGACAGTAAAAGTTTCAGCCTGTAACATGCAGAAGAAGCAGGAGGTTTAAAAAACTCACCGCTGCTGCACACCTTCCTGCCTCCATCACTCTGACCTGATAAGCAGTACAAACTATATCCATAAATCTTTCATCATTTGTGAAGTACAAACAATGAGGATATGGAAAAGCACAATGTTATGTGACAGATGTACTACACTGACCTTACAAACCCTACCAATCAGACACACCCACAATACAAGCTTTAAAAAACTGAGACTGAGGTGTTGATCTTTATTTGCCAAAAAAAAAAAAAAAGCCACCTTGTACCAGACTGTTTTTCACTTTCCTTAATCAACCATAAGCTGTCTGAGCAAGGTGGCAAACTGAGTCAGACACTCTAAAAATACTGTTGACTCAACAAAAAGTCTAGACACTAGCTACAAACCACAGAGCTACTTAGGCACAAATCACAGTTTTACACTTGGTCATGCTGCCCTGGTCTAACAGTCATCTGCAGGAGGTCAAAGAGAGAAAAGTGGGAATGAAAGGTTTTCATTGTCCTTTTCCAGGAGCTGTCTCTAAACTTAGGTTAGATAACAATGGCCCTGGACTAGATTTCCTGATTGAGTCTCAAAACGATCACATGGAAATGAAGTCAGATGGTCCATTTTAGCTTATCCGAAGGTGAAGCTACACAGTATATGATATATAAGGCAAGGCAATTTTATTTTTAAGGCACATTTGCTACAAAAAAAGCAACTCAATGTGCCTTACAGCAAATCCAAATAGAAACCATTTAACAGATAAAAGATTAGAACTTAAACTCGAGGTCAGCAGACCCCCATCCCCATTGGTGGACCAGAATCTCCTCAAAGCCATTCTGAAGTCATTCTCCATGGCCTCTCTAAACTCCTCCCATGCCAAGTTTTGCCTCAACGAACACCGAAGCTGTGTTCTGCTTAGGCCTGTCGATACCCGTCAGCTGCCTCCGGAGTACCACAGGTCAAAAAGGCCCAATAGGACTCCTTCTTCAGCTTGACGGCATCCCTCAATGCTGCTTTTCACCAACGAGTTTGGGGGTTTCCACTGTGACAGGTACGGACCACTTTATGGCCACAGCCCCAGTTGTACAATAGAGGCATGAAACACAGCCCACTAGGACTCAATGTCCCCTGCCTCACCCAGTACATGGATGAAGCTCTGCCCGAGATGAGAGTTGAAACTTTTTTCTGACAGAGGACTCCGCCAGATGTTCCCAGCAGACCCTCACAATGCGTTTAGGTCTGCAGGCCTGGCACTCGTCAAGTGCACATGTGGACACTTGACGAGCACAGAAGTCCAATAACAAACCAGTGGAACCATCCAAAAGTCGTTCATCCCTTCAGCTATTAGGCTGCTTCAACCAGATGTGTCTGAACTGAACAAAATTTTTTATCTGTTACCCTTTATTACTATTGTTAGTAACGTTTATCCTATTTTTATTTATATGTGTGTCTCCTTGGAAGATTAATAAAGTTTTATCTATCTATCACTATCCTCGAGAATAGAATTGTTATTTTACATTTTTATTAAGTGGTTATCAAAATGTTTGGATGGATTTTTTATTTTACAAAAGAAATGGAACCATTTAATATTGGGTGCAGGGACATAAAATGTAATGACTCTGGCAGATGTAATTTTAAATGTTGATGTTTTTGTGAACTGGATTTCTTGTCTGAAGTTAAATTCACATTATGATGTTAATCTGAGAGTGTGGGCTTATCTTTTGAACATTACATCTTGAGACTGAATCAATTTTTTAAAGATTGTATTTTCAACACATATCAAGTGATGGTTGTAGCAACGTGAAATGCACTAAGATCTTTGTTCTAGCCCAGATTTGTCTGCAAAGCTCTCCCCTCCTTTCCGCCCTACCTCTTCTGCTCATGTAAGTGGTTGCTGGTAATAACCCAGAGGGGAAATGGGTCAGCTGAGCTTTCTGACCTGCATGGAGGAAACTCAAGTCTGTAACACTGAACTTAAAGATGAGACTAATGGCCTACAGACCCTGATCATCAGCGCCAAAACTTTCTCTCAGAAAGGTATAAGCTAGCTAATTGCTGGGTTAGTGCGGGTCAGTTGTGTATGCTACGGTAAGAGCTTCATTTGTCACACAATCCAAGGTGTTGGGAACAGAGTGATGATCTCTTCCTTTTTATGTTACAGCGATGGTAGTTCCCAGTCTAATTTCCTTGAAGACCCTCCTTCATGCAACTACCAAAAAGCTGTGGCCCACCTTGCTCCAGCCCATGCTGAAACCATGCTTGGTTTTATGCTGTCATTAGACTGAATCCTGTACTTTGACAAAGTCAAGATAACCATCAACATATAGCCTTACTTCTTCTTTTTTTGTTTTTAAAAAGGAAAGTTTTTACTGTGGTGTTTCTCAGACACGTTTTAATAATGAAATGTTACATAAAAAATTTAGTTGATAAACCCTAAACCCGTTCTATGTGGACAATTTAACACATGCTCCTGTACAGTCAAGGCCTCGAAGACCTGCTGTGCTGTTTGGGGAACAAAGTGTTATAGGACTGGTTCTTCTTATAGCACAAGAAAAAAAAGCATTTTGATACCCTTATTTTAACAGAAAATACCAAACTAGAAATAAGAAGGAAGGTTGAATGAGTGGAGTCTCTTACAAGAAGTGTACTAAAACTAATTGGACCAACACAGTGCCCCCATTTGATCAAAAACAGTGTTACCAGATTTATAAAGCATTTCAGAGCTTCACCATGTATGGGCTTAATGAAATGAAACCATTTGATAAGACTGCTGCCTTACAAGCTTACTCAGCTCCTGGATATTGATTCTCACTGAGGAAAGCAACTGCAAAACAGAAGAAGACAGGATGTGGCCTTACCGTGGAGTCTCTGTTTGAAGAGTCAGATAGACCGTTGCTGCTTGGCTCCCATGCTGAAGAGCTGAATGCTCTGCTGCTGCTGAAGGCCTCCTGGGTGGAGCTCCGTGACAGGCTTGAGTAGACCGGGCGGGAACCAGCACCATACGAGTCAGTAACATCTGCAGTTCGACTCCGGTACACACTTCGCAGGGCACTGGTGGAAGAGGACGGGGTGGAGGAAGAGGAGGAAGCTTCGCTCAGGCCTACACCGGCCAGGTCCCTGCTCAGGTCGCTCTGTGATACGGATTTCCGTCGATTGAGCGAGATGCTGGAGGCCACTGGTGAAGAGGAGAGGTAGCTGGACTGGGCTGGGGATGAAGAGTAGGAGCTGTAGCCAGAATAGACAGACCCCCCACTCAGCCCTGACCCTCCATAGCTCTTGATGGGGGTTCTGCTGAGGCTCTCACTCGACGGCTGCTGCTGCTTCCAAGTATGTCGGTACGTGGGATGGTTTAGTTCGGCCCGGTCGGGGTCAGAAGAGGTGCTGTAGTTACGGCTGCGGACAGCAGAGCTGCTTAGATAGCTGGAGGAGTAACCTGAAGAAGAGGTGAGAGGAAGGGGACTTGTATGTGGACAGCTTGTCCCGCTCGCTGTAGGAGCTAAGGCCGGGGTTCGGGAGGAGCCGTAGGAGCTGTAGTGGCTGGTGTAGGAGGAGCCAGTATAGCGCTTGGCGGTGGAGGAGACGCGAGACATGCTGCTGTTTTCTCAGCCACAGAGAGAGAGAGCCTCTGGAAGACTGCATCGTACTGCAGACACCAGCAAAGAGACACAAGTTCTGTATAGTTCATCAGCAACAATCTGATCAATACTTACAGCAGTTGGGCCCATTATTCATACCCTCCTCTCACCAAGAATTAATCTGCTTTTAAGAGACTAAATGACTCGAGAATGAGCAGTGCATCATGACTACATAAAATCCATTAGCTATAGTCAGCTCTCAAGAAGTGACTCATACATATTAATGTACTAACATCATGTTCTTTCACCATTACTGTAATCCAGATACAAAGCACACTCTCAGGTTTTCAGCTCACATTAAAGCAGTGTTTTCTCAAACTTTTTTCAACAATGTACCACATTCAAGCACCCCTTAACCAAGCTCAACATCTGTTCCCTTGTATCTGTCCTGCAGCAAAGGGTGTCATCAGACACAGATTTGAGATTTTCTGGTGTGTTTTTGTCCAACATTGTCCTCTCTCTGAACATTCAGCGGCAGGAGGTCGTGGGGCCTCATTTATCAAGCTGGCATAGGAACAAAAACCGGCGTACGCTAAATGTAGTCAACTTTGGGATTTATGAAAATCAAACTTGATGGGAAAATGTTCTGCCTCCACACAACTCTGACCCAGGTTGTACGCACATAATCTAGAAAAACGGGAAACGGTGACACCACCGGTACAGAATAAAATCAAGGAAATGATGTGAAATGTGGAGATATTTGTGCACAATCCACTATTACCTTTCACACCACGTTAGATATTAAAGCTGTTTACAGAGGGACATTTGATATTAATTCTACTAAGAGTGCACACTCTGTTCTGTTATTGTCAAACAAAACTTACATGTTATAAAATCCATCCAGCTAAATAAGGTGGACAGTTTTAGAGCTGTTATTTCCTATCTTTAATTAAGAGCACAATTGTTTGATTTGAGGAGCAAGATTTCTTGTTTTCACGCTCAAATATCATATTCTCTCTCAAAACTCTGCTCTCACACTGAAAAAGTCCCTTCTTGCTTTCAAATTTTGTTCTTCCTTTTTGTACCAGGCTTTAAACATGTTTATTTCTGCTGTGAAGTTAGTCTTTTTAACATGGGAGGTAATGAGGATTGACAGCCCCTAGTTGGATGAGGGGTGAATTGCAATTTTTGCACTTCACATTTTACACCTGCATGTTGCCGCTAAGTTCTGACACAGCGTTGACAGTATCTGCCGCACTCCTCTGCCTTTCTGACACTGGTAATGTCCACGCCATGCCCACCAAATAAAACCTTTTTAGGTTTGTCAACGTGGTCCATCAGGATCCTCTGTCTCACACACCGAAAAATTACGCTTTTTTGTTCTTATCCCCTCCTGAGGCATCATGGAAATTATATGATGAATATTTAATATAGGTATTCACCTGACCTTCTATGGCCACCCCAAGGGTGTGGCAAGGCGCTCCCTCATGTGCGCCAACTTTAGAGTTAAGTCTGATTATATGAACAGAAAACAAGCGTGGGACGGGCCACGTGCGCAAGCTTTATGAATCTGAAAGTTTTTTTTGTGCGCCACATTTCCTTTTTGCACTGTAGACAGTTTGATAAATGAGGCCCCTGAGCTCTGGAAAAACTGTCCTGTGGAAGACATCTTTCTAGTAATAAGCTGCAAGAGATCTTCCTGGCGTCATGCTCTGTTAGCTAGTTTCTACACAAATAAAAACATGTCCTTGGCTAGGTTGGTTGCCATGGATGTGAATCCACATTAAAAACTATTGAGCTAAATCCTAACAGAACTTAACTTGCTTACTTTTCTCCGTCTTTGGTTCTTCTCTGTGTTTTCCAAGCCAACTTCACTGCTACATCTCAACCATGCTTTCAATTATCATGGGTTGGCGGTTCAAATCCCCACCCCATCAATCTTTTGTTGTGCCCTGGGTAGGACACCCTCCTTGCCTCCAGTGTCAGCATTGCTGGTGTATGAATGTCTGATGTAGTCGGAGAAGACACCGTTGGGACAGACTTGGCTTCCATGTGCAGTCAGTCCTGCCTCAAGACAGCTGTAGCTATATGTGTATCTACCATCACCAAGTATGAAGATGGTGTGAATGAATAATGGATTCAATGTAAAATGCTTTGGATGCCTTGAAAATCACTAAAAAAAAAACCTAATTATGTTTAAATCCATTATTTTTAACTTTTACATGAGCACTATTTTGTTACAATTCTCACATACCCCTTGGAGGTTCTCAACATACCCCCAAGGGGTATGTGTACCCCCACTTGAGAAAGAGCGTATTAATAAAGTAAAAAACTGAGAGTGGATTGTTTATTTTTCATTTAGTATTTCGTAAGTTGAGTATGTTTGCAAACAAACAAACAAAAACAAAAGAAAAATATTGTTTTCCCTTTGTTTTGCTCTACAGAAAGGGCACGCCGCAATGCTGAAGAAATATAATCAGTTTCCCAACCATTAAGTTTTTTTTAGTGATTTCCAGACAGGAAGCAGGTTCTCAGTGAATCATTTCTTCTATCCACTGAGAAGCAGCTGAGATAACAGGGAGCTGCTTTAATGCTGTGATAGTCCAGAAACAACATCACGTGGATAAACTTATCAGAACCCATCTGCTGGATCAGTGAAGAAACCTAGTCCACTACCAGCAATCATGGCGACTGTGCACTAACATGTCATATATATATATATATATATATATATATATACTTATATATTATATATAAGACCTTCACACACAAGTAAAAAACAAAGTTCATTAACACAAACCTGATCATGCTCTCACACACGCCTGCACATTCAGACCCACACAGCACACATATACAACCCCCAACCCTCTGCATAAGCATAAACTCGGACTTCTTGTTTCTGTCTCCATAGCTGAAACATCAGTATAAAAACAAACTAAAGATAAACATCAGGAGATAAAAATCTACCCTGACACTGAGGTGAGGAAGCAATATCTTGGGGATCCATCCACCCCAGTAGCCGCCTCACCAGGACTATAGATGCATCACCATAGGAAACCGCCAAGATCAGGGCAGGCAGGGGCTCCATACTACAGCCAGGACTGCAGTGCAGGACCCCACCAACCACCCTGACCAGGGCGATGGCCACAGCAACGACCCACAGACCAAGTAGACATCACCCCCGATGTGGAGGATCCCAAAGAGAAAACACTGAAATTAAAAAGTTAAAAAAGAGATAAAAATAAACCTAAACCAAATAAACCTAAGCCTAACCCTAACAATAAGAACCATAAAAAACATAAAATAATAAGTACATAATTAATAAGTAAAAGATATATATAAAAATAATAAAAATGGACTAAATAAAACAAATATATGAGTGATAATACTAAAACCTTTAAACTAAACTAAAAGTCTAAATCATTAGTCGACTAGTCATGCACATCCCTGGTCTGTACTACATGAACTGGAGGCTGATATTTGAGAGTCACCAAGCATGTCATTATAAAGTCACTGCATGCCATTCCACGCAAAGGAGCACTGTAAATAAGACGGAAGTTTGTGGTAACTAGATTAACACTACTTGCAGCTTGATGATTTTCGGTGATGCTTACAACCTGCTTGTCTGGAAAAAACAACCTGGAACCGTCTTTAAGCCAAGGCCAAAAAAGGTCAAAATATAAATAGACACAACACAATCTTTTCTGGTTATTTCAACACTTTAGATTGCAAATCTCCTGTCCTGCAGGACCCGGGTGCTGGAGGTAAAGGCCAGGCAGCACACAGTGTTCCTGTGTTGGCTGATTCTCAGCGAGTCCTGCTCACATGCGCAGCAGCGTCTGAATAATAAAGTATCTAGTGTTGCTGATCCGCGTTGAGCTCAGAGAGAGAGGCTCCTATTTCTTCAGTCTGTCTGCGTCTGTTTTTCTCTGTCTCTCTCTCTGCTTCCTATCCTCTCTCACTTTCTTTTCCTCCTCAGCCTATCCTGTGAGTGTACCCCCTTCTCCTCGATGTAATTTCCCATCCTTCTGGGTCATGTAGCTTTCTCCTTGCGTGGCTCTCTCTGGATCTTTGTGTGACTCTTTCAATAATTCAGCGTATGGATCTGGAGTAGGCACATGAGCGTGGTGTTGGAGACCGGCCATCGCATGCTGCTGGCCAAAACACAGAGATGCAGCTGTGGCCATGCTAAGCCCACAAAGCTAGCAGCACCAACTGCTGGGCCCAGCCGCCTAAACACACGTTTTGTATATATACTCTGGCAGTAGGTGTGTATTTTAGTTCAGCTAAAACACACACACACACTCCCACACAAACATAAATGGATGCAGAGAGCAGAAGTTCCTCTGTTTCAGATGGATTGAGCTGCTAATCTCCAAATGAAAAAGCTGGTCATATTGCTATTAAAACTGGGTAAAGAAACATCCAGAACCTCACAAAACCACAAAGAACAGCGATGAGCCACAGTCCCGGAACTAGAAATGAGGTCAGAAGAAAATCCCACATCACTTAAATTTGATTAAACCCTTGACAACGTGTCAAAAATTTGCGGCAAATCGCCTCTTGTCCTTTTAAAATTCTATTTATCGTTTAAATTAATAATTAATCAGTTTTTTTCACTACAATTAGTTATCTATTTAGTGCTATTAATTAATTTAATATTTAATCTTCTTTAATGTTATACCAGTTGTTTTCTGTTAGTTATTTCTTCATTATTATTATTTTTTTTTTTACTGTATCTATTTTATTTTATCATTTTTTAACTTTTGTTGTAAAAACTTGGTTTTAAGTCAATATTGAGTCATAAAGATTTTGCAGCTGTAAATAAATGTTTGCGTTATGTGAGGTGGGGAAGCCGTTTTCTCTCTGATTGGATAGCTTGATTTATGACCATCCAATCAGATAGAAGTGTAAAGATATGGACATATTGCGCAACTGGAACTTGAGAGTCTCGCATGCATTTTGTACTTTGCATCTGTGAACAGGGTTTTTGCAAAAGAACTTTAATTTTATTTTCAAAAATACTAATCTTTTTTACAACCATGCAAACTCTTTTCTGCACATTTGCAAACTTGAAATTTTTCAGGCAGATTTATTTTACAGGGTGACAAGCTTGATGTACAGATGCAAACATTCATTTACAACTGCAGCATGTTTATGACCTAATATTGAGCCCATAGACAATTAATTAACCCCTTAAATATCCACTAATATAAAATATTACAGAATTTGAATGCCAACGTTTAATAAGTGTGTTGCAACTTGTTGTGCACAATAAACTCTGGGAGAAAAGAGGCTGTAAGGGATGCATCCCCAGCAGCCTTCGTTTGAGGCCATTTGAGGTGGATTCGGTTTCCTTTGAAATGGGACAGTCACCATGATGACGTATGTAGCTAATGAATCTGCACTTCAGAGTGTGTAGACCCTGAACTGGGACACAGCTCCTGTACTGGCTAACAACCATGCCAATGTAAGGTCCGAGGTGTCAAGTATCGAGGTACAAATACTTTATCTAACTAAAGTTTATTCTACTCTTTACTTCTACTCCCTACATTTTTACACAATTATCTGTACTTTCTACTCCTTAAATTTTAAAAATAGCCTCGTTACCTGTTTAATTTCTGCTTGTTTAAATTCTGGCTTGTCATTGTCAAAAAAAAACTATGCAGATGAATTGAGCCATCCAGATATAATGAATTTCATTGTGGCTGGATGAGATGTATAAACATACACCATTCTGACACCCTATTGGTTTGTATGCAATACGGGCCTGGACTGTCCCACAAGAGGAGAGGGACAAAAACAGATAAAACAATCACTACACTGGTGCAGCGGGATTGGCCTGTCTGGTGCTGCCTCGCGCTCACACACAATTTGTTCTTTTTAGTTGTAATGAATAATGGTGATTGGTCAAAATGACAGTAATAAAAACTTTATTTTTTGAATAATCAACACGAGCACAGCACACAGAGGTGGAACAGGGCAGTGAGTGAAGCACAGGCCAAGCTGCAAACAACAGATCCCACCTAACGGGTTAACATCACACAACATGGACACTGTGGACTGTGAGAAAACAAACAAAAAAATAAACTATGGATTTCACTTCTGAGAGGAGACGTCTCCACGGAAACAACAGCACACACTGGTTACTCTACATTTTTGGCCTCCCCTGAGGCTGCTCCAAGCAGTGGTTACTATAGCTACAGAGGCAACAAGCTGCATTTGTTTGCTTGCTACCAATGCAAAAATTACTTAAAGTACCAGTGAGGTGTGATCTATGGGCAATTTAAACTCCCTATCAGAGCTGGAGACAGGGGCTGCATGCCTTTCCTTCTTTCAGTGAATCACAGACAAAATAAAGTCTCGATGCTGGAAACAACGCAACGCTAAAAACAGGAGCAAAGATGAAAACTATGCCTACCGACTTCAGTTCTGATGCAGTGGATTAAAAAAGCTCCCAGCAAAGTGGCAGAAGTTACGGCATGAGTACAGAGGGAGAGAAGTGTTAGCAGCTGATGGCTGATGTCCTGCTGGCAAAGAGCTGAAAGATGAGGTTTCACCTACAAGGGCAGGTTTCACAGAACTTAGCTAAATCTTTTTTACATGAACACAAACAAAACAAAACATCACACAGCTGATACCTGCTGTTTCTCTTTCTAAAGAAAGAAAAATTAAAATGTAATTCACTTTATATTTTAAACAAACACTTGTGAACTTCGGCAGATTTTCACTCTTCGCCCCCCGTAAGCTGGCTAATTCAGCATCCATCCTCATCCTGTCTCTTCTCTAAGAATTCCAGTCAGTAAAAGTCAGTAAGTGTTGATTCTTGTCTTGTCTTATATGTCTCGCCGCTTGCTCTGTCACTTTCTCTTTCTTTTCCTCTCTTTCTATGATAATGCCATCTTTTGTTTCTTTGAGTAATCTGCCACAGTACACGTTTATGGTCAGAAAAGTTACACAGTATTACTTTAACCCCTTTTCGTCTACCATAGTAAAACCTTTTTTTCAGTGAGTGTAGTAAATTTTATTTAAAAAATTGTGGAAATAAACCTACCTGAGCCATTTCTACCACTTGGTTTAGGTATTTTACGCCACACTAAGAGTGTGTAATCCCATTAATTACTATATTATAAACAGTTATTCCAACTATTTGTTAAAAAACATTGGAACTTATTAACCAACCGTTCTCACGAACAAATAGGTTATTAAAGCTTACAAACATTTTACAAAAATTGTGGCATTCATTAAAATCTTTGAATCTTCGTACAAACACTCAAAAGTACTCTTACGAACATCTGAAAGCTGACACACATCAGCATTTGTGTAGTTTTCTGCTGTTCTGTTAATTAAAATCTAATAAAACTGCACACAGGCCAGCGACGGTCCCTTAACCACAAGAATATCACTCCATAAATGTCCAAGTCACCTGTAACTGCCAGATGCACCTGCTGAACGTGGTCTTTACACACACACACACACATACACACACACGCATATATATAATGTTCAGATATCTCCATAGATGGGGACATGGCTGTCTGATGACTAGTCGATTTTACAGCTGTTTAACTAGCAAACCTGATTAGTACTGAAATGTTATGAAATAACAGCGAACAATATCTAACTGAAATACTACTATCAACATTTTTCATTCTTAAGCTTCACGTTACACTAACATGTGTCTGATTAACATGAGACTGATAAGTTTAACTTACTTTTGCTAATGTGTCCAAAAACAATACTTTTCGGTAAATATGTGTGAACCATGAACCCTAGTTTCCTCCTTCTCAGCTGAAAGATGAACGCATCAAGAGAGACTGTACTAGCACAAGAAAAGCCGATCAGCTGATCGCTGACAGCCGGTGTCACAAAACAACAGGTGAGGGGGAGGAGGCTGGGCTGGACAGACAGAGAGACGATCAGAACAGTGATGTTTGTTTAAAACTACATGAAAAGTTTTTTTTTTTTTTAATGCAGGAACAATGCGGATGTTGAACCCTCTCACCAGGAAAAGTGCGGGTGTAAAACATCCTCATCCCCCATGCATGTGATGCCCTCAAATCCATCCACACAGAAGACGGCTACGCAGACGGACGGACAGTTTCATCCGTCTTTTGTGTCAGTTACGCGCAAAATTTGGCGACGCATAGCGCTTGATGCAGAAGACGGAGCAATACCCTCAGAAATCACTGGGACAGTGCTGAGCAGAATAGCTGACACGCGACCAGGAACTGAAACAAATCAGAGGAGAAGATGAGAATCAGGAAGGGAACAAAGAGAGAGGTAGGGTAAATGGCGTTAATCATCTGGTTTATAATGCAATGTTCTGCTGGGACACCAGAAGTTCTGGCATGAGGATGTTACTAATCCACCCACATAAACCCTGGCTATTTACATGAGCTGCAAATAGATTGTTTCACTCAAACAGTATTCTATTTGTTTTGAACTGACCAAAAAAAAAAACTTCACTCACACAAAAAAAACAAACTTTTGATCAGGGTTTGGTCAGTTTATGTTGTCATTTTGATGTCATTTTAAAAAGAGCAAACACAATGTTTTGATAATAAATGACCAGCCATAACCATGGATAAAAGAGAAGCTTTTATTTTGCTTCCATTTATATTTTCTGAAAAATGGCCCCCAAAAAATCACCTCCTCAGAGGATGCAAACCTGAAGGCAGAACTGTAAAAAAACAACAAAATAAATACTGTAAAAAATAAGAAAAAACAAACAAAAAAAAAGACAGGAAAAAATTCAAATACTATTAAATATAAAATAAATTAATAGCAATAAATAAATAAATTATATAAAAATAAGTAAATAAATAATATTAACAAAATAAATTAAATAAGATTAAAAAAAATTCTTTAAAAATAGCCAGAAGTGGTTTGTTGCAAATTTGCGCCAAGCGGAAAAACGGTTAAATTACACTTAGATGTAAAATCTGGATCTTTCCTGTCGTCTCAAACAGCTGCTTAGATCCACTTCAACACCTTTTACCTTTTTACCTCAGCCTCATCTATTGTAGAATTGCAAGTTCTGCTGCATTTTAGACCCATCTAACTGCAGAATTTTAGGATCTGGTTCATAAAAGTGCTCTGAAAGAGGAGGTTTTATGAACCCTGCCAGTGGAGTCTAACATTGCTCTGGGGCTCTGAATACTATAGTCATGTTTCATTTTGCATCTTTGAACAGATTTTTATTAAACAGGTCACACCACCAAGAAACAGTAAACTCAAAGTTTACAACAGGAAGTAAAAATTTTCTGATACTCCTGATTACAGATCTTCACAGCCGAGAGGAGCAGCTGATGAGCATTTCTTACTACCACCATCTGTTGGTGATTCACACACGAAGCTGTAAATGCAGCAGTGACAACGGACCGGACTGGGTCTTCATTCAGAGCTCATCATCTGGTCAGTCATTAAGGTTTAATTTACAGGTAACAGCTAATTTTTTTTTTTTTTACACACAGGACAGGAAGCTTCATATGTCCCATCTCAACACAAACAGGAGACGCTCTGGATGAGAAGACTTAGAGGCAGGGCCTGGACAGATTCTCTCTGTTCTTTGTGATAAAAATGACATCCGGGCAAGTTTTAAGTTAGAAATCAGGGCTGCTCTAAAAGTATTGATTTCTGTGTTTTAGCAAATAGTTCAGTCATTTTTCATCTATTCAGAGCATTCGGTTACCTGCTGTAAACTGTGGATGGTGCATTGTCCTGCTGAAAGGAACCACCCACATCATAACAAAAGTGTTTCTTCCCAGGAAGCTGCTTTATCTTGTTACTCTTCAGCTACCATGTAAGTGGATACCACATGTCTGCAAAGAGCTGATACGGGCTGATTTATTGGCCTGAGTAATTGATTTAGCTCTTCTAGATGCAATCTCTTTATTCCATTCAAATCAAATCAGTCTGCCTGATCTCAGTGTAAAAGCAGAATATTGTGATTATTTAATTTTGAAGTCCACATGAAACCTGGCTTATTGAATTCAGATAGTTCCTTCAGCCCAATGAACCTGCAGCAGGAACGATCTGAATTTAAATTCTTTTCCTACTTTCCTACTAAAATGATTTATTGATCTGTATCTGCAAAGCTTTCTCCACCTGAACTCCAGATGTTCCACAGCCACCAAACAAAGCACCTATATGATCACGATCAGCTTCTCTCACCGACGTGATGCCAAACTCGCATTTTTAATGTGACGTGTGATAACGTTGTTGTTAATGAGCTGATATGAAAGAAAAAAGAAATGTGTTCATTCCACAGAACAGATGTTTTACATTTATAGTGTTGGGAAATTAATTAATTCATAACAATCGTGATAATCGTAAAATTGTGATTATTTTTTTGACAATAATCAGACCAAGAAAATCTGCTTTCGTGACATTTTGTGTAATTCTGACCGGTAGCTTGTCAATTTTATTAACATGGAAACCAAGGTAAATACATATTTTCTCGCTTTTACCACTATTTATTGTTATCTGAAAGTTGATTTAGAAGTATCTATTTTTCATCTTTATAATTTTCAATAATTTTATTTCAGTTGTTTTAATTGTTGCCCTTTTGTCTTCTTATGTGTTCTGTAAAACACTTTAAATCTAAACTCTAAATTAAATAAGGCAGATTATTGGTCTTTCTCTGTGCTATGTAATATGAGTAATGTTTAAAGCCTTTCTTAATGACTTTCTTGCTTTTGATCCTATTCATCTCATTCTTTAAAGTACCTTTTATAAAATTCTTTAAAATCTGTAAACAGAGTTTTGCTTTTGACATTGGAAAGAGCTTAAAGATATTTTAATATCAGCATTCTAACCAAAGTTAACAATAATCCTGAGATGTTGCCTTTAGTGAAATTTGTAAAAACAAATTCCTGGATATGCCCCTGTCTTCAGCAGCAACACAGTTTGTTAGCTTTACTTTGTCCCGGTCCCTCCCAGCCTTACTGCAGACATACCAGACACTTCACTGTCAGGCAAGTCTTTATTTTTTTTATTTAAAGGAATTTTTATAAATCAGTCTCAATAAGAATATAAATACCAGCTTTATTGTGTGCTAGATTTTATATCTAAACAAGTGAATATGGTAATGTTATTGTTCTATTATCTACTCCCGTCTGAATGTCCAGTATAATAGCCTGAAAGGCTTCATATCAGCGATACTGTAACGAGAGAGGGAGCAGCAACTTCCAAATATCTCTGAGTCACTAAATAATCTGATAAAACACATCTCAAAACTTATTTTTATACTCTTTTTTTTTTACTTTCTTTTGAACTGGGGTGTAACTTGTGAACCAGCATTCAGTGGTGTAAAACCAGTGGGGATAGAGCTGTGTGTGTAAAGGCATGTGTGTGTATGTGTGTGTGAAGTTACCTGCTGTATTTGTAGCTGTGTCAGTCCCCGCAGACTGTGAGGGCTCCGGGGCAGCTCATTCTGCCGTTGCTACCCCACAGTGTAAACACAAGCTTTGAGATCACTTCTGTGGAAACACACACATGCGACATGTCACACAGGGGACAACACTGTACTTTGTGCGATAACTGTTATCTGAAAGGCATGAATGTCTGAAATGACCGCTCCCCTTATGGAGAATCTCTGTAACATATTGCCTACAAGTCCATAAACTGACAGGTAAAGATAAAATCTGTTGTGTATTTTTCCACGCAGGCCATGGCTCGATTCTTTGGACATCATATTCAAACATGAAAGAGTGATGCATTTGTCTAAAATAATAACTAGTTAGAACATAACAGAATTTTGGAAACAATCTCCACCTAAATCAAATGCTTTCATTTAGTGAGAAAGAAGTTGTTGACTGAACTAAAGTAAAATATTCTGGTTCATCTTGATGTATTTGGGTTACTTGTGCCATTTTAACTTATATGATAGGAGTATGAGGTCATTTTTAAAGCAATTATTCAAAACTACTTTTTAAAATAGGCCACTTACAAGAATTAATTGTGTTGATACAACAATACAAAGTGAAGTGTATTAGAAATACAATTTAATCACATGTTTACCCCCAACTGGTGTCAACTTTGAAAAAAAAAACATTGTTGAAATAAAACTTTATTTTGTAAACAAAGTCAAATTCCATAACAAGAATACATTTCATAGCTTTACTTTTACATGCGATCTTGGTTCTATTTTGGCTTTGTAATGTTTAATGGAAGACAGATGTTTCTGGTGGTACTTCACTCAGCTTCGCTGCTCTGATGACCTGCATTTAAACAGTCCTCCTCATCATGCCTTTCACATTCTGGCATCATCAGACCAATACGACACCGACTTAAATGTTCTACATTCTTGTTATATTTTCAGTGTAGCACAGATCATTTAGCAAGGAATCCAGCTCCCACACGGGAGATCCGAGTTCAAATTCGGCACAGGCCTAAGGACAGGTTTTTAGGTCCTCAGGCAAGACCCTTAATGCTACTGCCTACCTCACTACCATGTCCCGTCAAACAAGCTTTACGTGCATCCGTGTGGAAACATGGATGCATTGAAACTCGTAGTCTGCAATAAGATTGAAACAACTAGTAGTTCAGGGTTCCAACATCCACAAATGGTGAGATGATAGGCTGCCAACCCTGACATAGACTAGCCGAGAAAAATGAAGTACCCCCAGAAAATAAATTGCCAAAATAAAACAACATCCCATGTAAAAGTAAAGTAATAAATGTATTTTCATTCAGACATTAGACTGTTTATAAAGTAAAGTTTTATTCCAACTAATTCTGTTTGCTCTGTGTTTTTCTTTTCCGAACTTGACACCAGCTGGGGGTAAACATATGATTTAATTGCATTTCGAATAAATAGTAGCTGTAACTTACTTATTTAATTAAGCACCTCAAACTCTGTTCATACAAGTTTAAATGGCACAAGAAAATCAAGTCAGATACTGGTTAATGTGTCATTTTACCCTTACAGAACTAGTTGGAGTGAACCATGATAATTAACTAACAGTAAATCAAATACATCAAGTTTAGCCAGAATATCTAACTTTAGTTCAAAGGATTCAATTTAAGTGGAAACTATTTCCATAATTCTATTACGTTAAAACAGTTTGACAACAAAAGATGATTTTATTTAACAGAAATTACATGTTTGACTTAGGATAATATAACACACACCCAGTTTGTTTTAGTTTACCATCAAATCTGGAAAAGTCACCAGCTGCTACTATACTGTAAATACTGTATGCACACCATACATTCCTGTACTCATGCAAGAAAACTACATTCTGAAACTTTTTCCCACATCCTGATTCATCTGAGCAAACATCCAACACCACACACCTAAAAAGAGGGAAAGGGAAGAAGAATTGTGAGTTTAGTTTGGTTTTAGGAGCTCACCCTTGTTCTGAGCGGACGGGTCAACAGATAGCTTGGGACGCTGTGGACCCAAAGTGTTTGTGAGAGAGGACAGTATGGCCACGGCTATCCAGAATGCCACAGATCAAGTTACAGAGCTGGTAAATATAGCAGACGCCTATGACCTCCACAGGTCTCTCAACACTCTCTGGCATTCCTATTCGCTCTTAAAGGACTAGCATTAAAGCTTTTTATAAGCTAAGCTGGGTAAGCATCACGTTCACTGCACTGCCGTAGCAGCAGATTGAGAGGGGCACTGCGAGGATGCCGTGTTGTTTCATCACATTTTATCTTTAAGTGACTTTATTTCTTATTTGTAATCTTAAAATTCCCTAATTTAAATAATACCGCTGCTTTAAAGAAAAGGGTTAACAGCTGGACTCCAAGTGAAATCGAGTATTTTCTGGCACGCGGAAACAGTTGACGTGTGTTGGGGAGACAATGGAAAAAGAGCGACTGTGAGAGCGGGGTATAGCGTTACGTGACGCCAGCAGGGACGGGACGGTACCCACAAGCACCCCCCCCCCCCCCGTGTAATACTCGATGAGCTGAGACATTGGTGCAGTTTTTAACTAATTTGACTGTGAATACACTATTTTTAAACACATAAACTGAGGAAATTAGGTTATTCCGGGGGTTTTTAACAGAAGCGGTCCGGTCAGACCTCCCCGGCGTTGCCTAGTAATGGAAGCGGAGCAAAGCAGACCGCTGCCCGTGAAAGGGGCGGAGAGGCTATAGTCACAACAACTTATTGGTCTCATCAACTACCCCTGGGGCTGAGAGGAAGTCACGGGAATCACAAAGTTAACCCAACACTATAAATCAACCAATATTACGATCCCATCTGTGTAATCTTAATAAAATACCCCACATCGGTCAGTTTATTAGTCACTCAGCTAGCTAACTCCAGCAAGTACAGTCGGTGTAGCCAGGAAAGCCGCACCGTGGCAAGCTGTGCTGTGACAGCGACTTGAGACTGCGTATGCGCAAACTAGACACACACAGTACGTTTTAACAGGCGGGGATATAACTTACCAACTCAACACAGCTGAATATGACTAAATCAGCTTAATTTATTAGCTATATTCGAACTTTCTAGAGTTGTTTCGGTCGTTATTCATTCTCCAGGACATTATGGAATGTGTATGTCCAGATTTCAAAACATAAAACTGTGTCTTTTAAAATGTATGATTTGTTTTTTTTTGGAAAGGTAAGCTTGATCATTATACCTTCTATATGAAGATCTGCCTTAATTGTCCGGAATAAACCTCTGCCCATTTTAAAGAACTGCACATACAGTTTCATGGTGGTTTAAGGTTGCTGCAGTCACTCACCCCGGAGTTGGAGATCATCTCGATCCAAACGCCCCCCAGAAAGTACCTCTGTAGCCGCTAGATACTTAATTTTAGTCCATTATTTAAAAATCCTCCGAAGAATGAACAGTAATGTTGGGAAGACGTCGACACCGGCCCAGGGCTTTAATTAAGCATACGCTGGTATTTGGCCATATCTTCCGTCCCTTCCAGTAGTAGAATTTCAGCAACCAAGTAACGGTTCATTTCGCTTTAACAGTGACGTCAGTACGGCAGAATAATAGATTTCTGATTGGTTTGTACCTAGCTGTAAACGTCACCAGCTCGCGAACCGACCCGCCTCCTACACCATCGCCATGGTGATGAACGTAAACATTCAAGAATGCTTTCGTTGAAAAAATGCGACGTTCAGGCATGTTCAGGACATTTGGACATTTTCCCCCAGTTTGCAGCGACAGATCAAATTATAACAATGCACTCCATTAAAAGACGAAAAAAAAGAAAAAAAAAAAAAAAAAAAAAAAAAAAAAAAAAAATAGCGAGCACTTATTTAATTACAAAGAGCTATGCACCCAATTTAGTGAAAAAGTAGAGAACTTTTATTGAGGCAGTATAGAAGCCGTCATTATATCCAAGTGTGTTAATTCAGCAAGTACAAACGAAGGATTTATGTAGCTGTATGTATTGCTTTATAAACTGTATTTTTACAGTTTTTTCCCCATTTTTTTTTTTTTTAAGAAAATGGTACAACAGAACAATATTTTAACAATTCCCTTAAGGTAAAGCAACATAAAAAAAACCTTTTAGTTATTACACTTTCAAAAATGTTTTTATTATTATTATTATTATTATTATTATTATTATTATTATTATTATTATTATTATTATTATTATTATTATGTGTTAGAATAGAACAATATTTCAATAACATGCAAGACAGAAAATGATTTTCTTGCTAAAAATGAAATATAAAATCCCTTGGGGACTAATAAAGTATTTTCTATTTTTTATTTCTGATTCTGATTAAAATCACACTTTTTGATTTTTATTTATTTTTTCCTCATATTACAGTAGAACAATATTTTAATGATCCAGAAAAGCTGCACTAATTTGGCTCATTTTAAAATATAATTTTCTAATTTAAATCACCCCTTTTAAAAATTATTTGCTTTTATAAGAATATATTAGAATAATAATATATTATTATTGTAATTAATCTTTGTAGAATATATTACAATAGAACAACATTTTTATTAATTCCAAAATTAAATTTAATTTTGAAGCTTTAAATGCTTTTTCATATTTTTAAAATTTTTAATTATTTTTTTTATTAGCACAAACACATTAAAAGAATACTTTAATAAGCACACTGTGGACCTTGTTTTGTTTTTCCTTTTTTGTCTTGATTACAGACTAGAAGAAAAATAACTTAAAAAGACATAACCTCTGCAGCATGTGCTGCTCCAAACCTGTAGCTTGTGTCGTCACTGATGTGCAAGTTGCCAATTCCACTTGGATTTTTGAAGCTTTTGTAATCAGTACTCTGAGCTAAAAGCCACCTTGCTTGCTCTGAATTCTTAGCATATATAACATTTTGCATTTACAATTTTTAGGCATTATTATGGTTACTTGGATCAAAGATGGAAGAAGTATAAAGAAATGCAGACTAAAACTTTTTCTTTTTAGTAACTGACATTGAAATAATGAGTAAAAGTGATTGAATCACAGATCCAAAACACTGTACATGGTTACAGAAATGAAAGATTGTTGAACAGTTGAGGAGCCTGCCCTTTATTACCATTCTGTGACACATCTCTTTTTCATATGCCAACAAAAGAAAGATGATTAATTCTGAACCTTTTAAGACTTCATATAGCCTCTTATAAGACAACATCTTAAACAGATTAAGAGCAGTTCTGTGTTACATACAGCTGAGTGAAGTGCTTACTTAAATACTGGTGTGTAAATCTAAGCAAACCTGGTGAGACTGCACAGTTAATACAACCAAAATCTATAACTATATTCAAATATATCATTCTGAGATCCATATCTGCTGCATTCCAACTACTCAAGGAGTGCAATTGCTGATACATCCAGAATGGAAATACTGATATAGTTCTCACATGTTCCCATTCACACTTGATGTGCTGAACTAAAACTGTCTTCTTGTGTTCAGAATTTAACAACATTATTAAAATGTAGATCTTTTCATTGAATAAATGAAAAAGAAAAGAAACGCCCTCCAGCATGATATCAGCTCATTACTTCTGAATTATTTTTAGTTGAAACTGTTCACATGCTTCTTTTATTTTAAACAGATACACCAGTGAAAAGGGGTATGGATGGAGTCAATGGGCTATGTCTTTGGTTATATTTTTATCATCTGGAGGAAGAATACTTGTGAGGGGTGTTAGCACCTTTATTAACACTCCAAACTACCTGGACCAAATGGAAATACTGTCATGTTTTGGGACATATGCTTAGTAGCTTTGCTGCCAATAATGAGGTGAAAATAGAGACACCATATTTCTGTGTGGAAAGTAATGTAAAGAAGCAGAGGCATCTTAGAAATAAATCTTAAACTGGTCAGTTTACAACTTTACAGTCTTAAACAAACCTGTTAATACTATCAGGTAAATTCAAAGCAGTTTTTGTGCTGAACTGCAACCTACAAACAAACAGCAGCAGAGTCAGACTTAGTTTGTTTAGTCTTTAATGCTAAGCAGTATTGTGCTGGGATATACTTGCTGTGAACACAAGTGTACACGTCAGTGTTCTGCTATGTTTGTGTACATACTTGCTGCAAACGACGAAAGTGTGACATGACCAAAACGCTCAATATTGGAGGCCACCACCAGGGGGGGAGAACACAGCACTTAGACTCTGAAACAGTGAAAAGGTCAATCTACTGGTCACATTGTATTACCGGGCACCAACCCCCAAAACACTTCCAATTTGCTGCCAGCTGTTAAGGCATGAATGTTGTCACCGTGCAATGGGGAGGAAAAATCATATTGATGCTGGCAGTTGCGGACAAGGTCCGAGAGACAGTCTTTAAAGCTATTCGCCATTTTGTTTACCTCGAATGTTGTGTTCATGCTCTTGTTTGTATGGGTGCCTCTAGCGTTCAAGTTAATATTACAACCTCCACATGCATGTTCAGTTAGATTTCTGAGGTGGCCTGTGCCACCCTGGCTACCCCTCTAACTCCACTACCGTCTGAAGGGAGCATAATTATGCACTTAGGAGTGTTAGCACCTTTAATAAACCTCCAAACTGCCTGGATCAAATGGACATAGAGCAGGTTTTATGCTGAACAGTAAACTGCAAACAAACAGCAGCCTTAGGCTCAATAATAAGCCTCGTTAACCTGCTAACAGAGTGGCAACTATGTAGGAAAAAGGCAAAAAAGGTTCTCCACAATACTGAAGTATTCCTTTAGATGTCATATAATTTACAGGTTATTTATGACCATGTAGGCAATTGTATGAATGATAGCAACGATGGAAGGAATAAATAAATAAATTAACAAACATCTTAATGCTTTAACTGCATTGTGGTACTGAAGCTACTGCTGGTGCATTTATTGTCTCTGGGATTGATGTGTCCCTGTAGAACTGCTGAATAATGGATAAAATGTGGCTCTAAGCCTCACAGTATCATTCTGCAGGACCTTATATTTAGTGTTAACTCGGTCTGAGCAATTCCAGCACAAAACAATAGAACCAGTAGACGGGAAAAGAAATCAAGGTAGGATTTTCTCTTAAAGGCTTTTTAGGACCAACATAGTGACTTGACCAATATTCACATATAATACTTGGTGGTACAATAAGCAGGATACACAATAAATAACATTGTTAAGAAAGTCAGAAATTTACATTAAGACTTCAAATTTTTCCCTTTCAGTTATTGTAAAACAAAACTCCATGAAGTGCAACGCTATAAATCTAAGCAGGCATAGTGACCACTTTCTTCATAAACACAGTCAGATAACAGGCGCCATGCATACCATTGAGACACCCACCGTCCACACAAATACATACATGTTCTTACTCCAAATCTCCTCTGATTAATACAGCTCAGTATGTGACTCCAGAATCCAGATGTTGGTCCCTGCACTGCACTACTGCCTCTTTGTGCTGCTTTCTATGGCTGTGGTTCATGCTACACTCAACACTACTGGGATATAACAGGAAAGAAGAGGTTCAGCATGATAGATCTTTTTATCCAATCTGCTCCTATCAATCTGTTAAGGGTCACAAAAATGTGAAAAAGTACAATCTCTTTCTATTCTAAAGAAAGGTGTTAGCAGTGATCTTAGGGAAGCAATTGTTGCTGCCCATCAATCTGAGCAGGATTATAATGTAATTATACTATCTGAGTCCACCATTCTGCATTGAGAAAGATAATTCACAAGTGGAAAACACTCAAAACAGATGTCAATCTTCCCAGGAGTGGATGCTCCAGCAAGTTTAGCTCAGAAAAAAACCATATCTCAGAATCTCCAGGCCTCAGTTAAATGTTAAAGCTCATGAGAGTCAAGTTAGAAAAAGACTGAACAAGAGTGGTTTGTATGGAAGGCTTGCAGAAGGAAGCCTCTTCTCTCTCTCTCTAAAAAAAAAAGAAAAAAAAAACAAAACATGGCAGCACGGCTTAGGTTTGCAAAGCTGCATCTGCTTCTGGAGCAATGTCCTTTGGACAGACCACATTGGAGATGCTTGGTCAGAATGCACAAAACAAACAAACAAACAAACAAACCCAGCAGATCAGTACAAACGCCTCAAACCAACTATCAGCACAGCAGTGGAGGGATGATAATCTGGACCTGGGCACCTTGCAGTCACTGAGTGGACCGTGAACTCCTCGGGATACCAAAGTATTAAGGAGTCAAATGTGAGGCCATCTGTCTGACATAAAGCTTGGCTGAGACTGGCTCATGAAACAGTACAATGACCCAAAATACAGCAGCAGATGTACAACAGAATGTCTGAAAAAGAAAGAAATAAGGTATTGACATGATTAGTCAAAGTCCACACCTCAACCTGGATAAAATGGTATGGTGGGACCTTCAGAGAGCTGCACAGAAACCAAACCTCAGTCAACTGAAGTAAAAAAAATGGAAAAAGTGGACTAAAATTCCTCCACAACCATGTGAGAGACTGATAACATCATCCAGAAAATTTGCTCAATCGTTTATGTTCAATAAATGACACATTAATGTAATGTGTTGGACTTACCCACCTTTAAGACCTTATAAAGATCAGAGTATATTCTGACATAAAAATACTTTAAAACTGAAAGAGAACGAACTTTCTTTTTACATGATGGCACCTTTGTGCTTCCGACTCATTCTATATTCAAGTAAAACAGCAGTGATACTAAATAAACATGGACAAAGCACAGTTAGTAGGGGAATACTGTGGCATTTACATGCTTGGCATGATTAATACTTCTCAGCTAAGAAATAAGCCCAAGCACAATGAGCTGAATATGCTGCCTGTGGTGGATGAACTAGATCTACAGCTCAAACATACACTTGTTTCTTCAAAAGTTTGTGGCTGAACTTATCAGTTGTTTCCACATCAGCAATAATACTCTTTACAAGGATCCCCAAAATCCAATGCATACTATACATATTCCATGTAATAATAATAATAATTAAAAGAATAATAAATAAATAAAAGGGGACACTCTTGCAAGTACTTATGAAAATACTTAGTGAAACTGAATTAAAATCTTACTAATGCTCTAAAAAGTTATCTTCAAACTGTTTTAAACTAATATAATCCAGAATGTTTAAGAGATTGTCTTTTGGGTTCTCAATTGAGACTGGATTTTGTGTCTAAGCATTCCTCAGGATGGAGCCTGCAGGGGGGGCAGCATACAAAATCAGAATCGCCTTTATTATCAACGAAATTTAAGCAGCTATTACTTAAAACAGTGCCTTTTAACACGTAATGTCTGTGTGGGTATGTGTGACTACAGTTGTATTACATCAAGAACATCTGGGGTCTGTAGTACAAAGCAAGATTTGTGTCCTATCCAGGTAACTTCAGGTTCAGCTCTGGATTTTAACTTTGTAGTTGGTTCACTTCTTACAAGATTGTATCACCATGACAACTCATGCTGGAAACCTAGCTTGCTCTGGAGTGGCTGCAAAGATGATTAACCTCTTCTTGACAAGTCTATTTTTCATGTCTCCTGTCTGAAATGACAAACCCAAAAGTCTATCTTCACATCTGCAGGGGCTGTTTCTCTACAGAAAGCTGAGACATGTGAGATTACTACAGAAGTGTCAGAATCAAAAAGAAAACCACATTATTTTCAATGGAAACTAGAGGATAGAAGCCCAGTAGTCCTAGGAATGAGTGATGTCTGACAAAGAAGTGTGCTACAGTAGAAGGTAAAAAGTTTTCCAGATGTTTTATTAGAGGTGTTACGCAGGTAAATATCTCAGGAAGCCATTGGCCGGTGTTGATGATGGACTCCTCTATCAATGTCAAAGTCAGGAAAATGCAGGGATATCCCACAGATTCATCTTAGAAACACCATGAGGATCCAGAAGTGAAGCCCAAGATAGTCAATGATAGGAGGAGTGAAAACTTCACTATAAAACCTCCTTCATCTCCATGGAAACTAGCAGGACTTTCATGACTCATTTCAAACAAAGGGAGTTTTTAGAACTGAAAAAACTTTTGACCATAAAATGGCAAATATAAGACATAATTTCTGATTCTGGCTGCTAGCTCCAAGGGTTTTTGTCCCACAGTGAAGAGACAGACATCTTTGTAATCAGCAGAGTCTCTGCTTTCATATCACACATTGTTTGCTTGAAGTGGAGAAATTAGCTGAAGCTATGAAGTGGACAGTGCTGTTCTAATGTTTTTGTTACATTCCTTTTAGCTGAGTTTCTCCCTGTTATTTTGGTATGCTAGAAGTGTTACTTTCAAGCGTGTGCAAATATCTTCTGCACTCTAGTTTCTCATGCCCTGTACAGGAGGCTCTTGTCAAGAAGAGGTTAAAACAGCTGGTGTTCCACCTGACAGAATTAAGACTGATAAAACTTTCTCATGTACCTCAAAAATGCACCTGCAACACACATGTATCATAGATAGTTGGATTTGCTCATGCTGTGATGGGACCAGGATCTTTCAGCTGTGTCGCTTCTTATGCAGGAATACGAGTCTAACTGGTTGTCTTCTATGAGCTCCGCCCCTTTTACATAAAATCCCAGAAGACAACCTGGTTCATAGTATAGGTTCAAAATTTAGTGTGCTACGACAATCTTATAAAATTATTAACCCTTATAGGGTCCACACAGTTTGTGATTATATGGCAGCTAAAGTCATTTTGGTATTAAGTGGAATAATTTTTTTTTTTGTTTGTTTTTTTTTTTTTTTACAATTTTCCGTTCAACTTATTACCTACTAGAAAATCATGTTCTTTATCTTCTGCAGAAAAACTATTTTTGTGTGGACATTGAAACTTAGTTCAGAAATTGAGTGTACAAACATTACTGAATACTGTTGAAGCCAAACATGGTTCAATATGCAAATTACACAATATTCAAACAGAAGTTTAAGGTCTTTGGATTACTTGAAAATACAACCCCTAATGCTAAAAAGTTGGTATCCTGTGTAAAATGCAAATGAAAACCGAATGCTAGGGTTAGCAAAACACATAAACCAATATTTTCTTTACAAAATAATAATAATAATAAAAAAAATATATCTATATATATCTATATCTGTAGATATATAATATCTACAGATTCAGAGAATCTGGAGACATCTCTGTACAAGAAAGACACATCTGAAAATCAACATGTGGGTGATCGTGGGGCTTTCAGGCAGCACTGCAGCAAGCAGAGACATGATTCTCCACTGGAAATCACTGCTGTCCTCTGTAGTCCAAAGCTCATTTAAACTGGTCTAAGGGAAAGTGGGAAACTGTTCTGTTGTCAGATGGATGAATCTGTAATTCTGTTTTTTTCCAACATCTTTTTATTAATATTTTCTCATCTTACATATAAATGTATACATTTTTACATGTATAAGTGAAAACGGCAAGCTAGAGTAACATTGCGAAGAAAAAGAGATAAGAAGAAAAAACAGAGATACATAAAGTACCTATCAGATAAAGCATTGATAAAGTAAACTAGGAGGTATGTCCAAATTTATTTCTCATTAAAATAATTTATAAAAGGTTGCCAAATTGAGTAAAACATTTGTTCCTTCTGTCTTAAGGAGTATTTATTTTTTTTCCAAATGTAAGCATTGCAGTATTTCTTTAAGAATATTTCGGTGGGTTGGAGTTTTTTTTTTTTTTTTTTAAAAAAAAAACAAACAATTTAAAAAGATCAGACGTCTGGCTAATAACAATGGAAAGTATAGAACCTCAGTTTGTGGATTACTCAGATGTATATCTGGGGATAAAACACCAAACAGTGACATTACAGGGCCAATTTTCTGACAAAGTCTTTATGCTTTTAGACCAGTAGAGAGTAATAATGGGACAGTCCCAAAAAGTGTGTGACAGTGTGGCAGGAGCATAGCTACAACGTTCACAAGAGGCATCCATGCCCCAGAATATCCTAGACAATTTTTGTTTGGATAGATGCAGTCAGTGCAGGACTTTAAACTGATGCAGACCGTGTCTAATATGGACTGAGGAGGCATGGACCCGTTTTTGAGCTTCAATCCACTGGTTTTCTGTGATGTTTATTACCAAGTCTTTACACCAGGCATCCTTCATGTGGTCTAGTGTAGATGTACGTTCTAGCTGTGAAAGGGTGCTATATACTTTTGAAATAGACCCTTTTTTGAGCGGGTCGTTTAATAGTATGGTGTTCATAATGTGTTCTTGTGGGAAAATATGGAAAATAATGTATTAATTTGCAAATATTTTAAAAAAGTATTTGTTATTGATATTACATTTATGTTTTAATTATTCATATGTTGGAAATAATTTGTTAATAAATAAATCTTTGATTGAATGCACTCCCGTGAGGTCCCACTGTTGAAACCTCTGATCTGATAGTAGCCTATGTGCTTGATTGTTAGACACTGGTGTCAAAATTGATCAGTGGTTCCACTGAAAGTGGCTCCTTATCTGAGACAAACTTTTCAGTGAGTGGGACACCACAGGGTTATGACATTTAAATTTAGAAAGATCAGAAGTATAATAAATTAGTGATTTCAATGTGTTGGGGTAAAAGACTTGATTTTCCATCCGTTCCCAATCAGGTCTGAGATTTCCATTCCAAAATGATATACACAGAATGTTGCAAAACTAATAGTAAAGTCAGAAATTGGGTAGAACCATACCTCCCACAGATTTGGGTCTTTGTAAAAAAGGCTCTTATAATTTTTGTTGTTATATGGTTCCAGATAAAAGATGTGATTAAAGAGTCTATTTTAGTTAAGAAGTTCTTATTAATTAAGATTGGAACACACTGAAATAGTAATAAAAATTTTGGAAAAACATTAATTCTGATAATAGTAATACGTCCAGCAAGAGAGATAAGGAGATTAGACCATCTCTCAATCTGTAGTTTTGTCTGTTGAAATAGGTTCACAAAGTTTTCACCAAAGAGGCCAGAGGTTTCCTGCATGATGTTTATTCCAAGATATTTAAAACAGTCTGGAGCAGCAAATGAATAAGAATTCAATGTATTTATCAGATTTTTGCTTTGATGCTAATAGGGAAGAATATTCTTTTTGTTACATTAGTTTTATATCCAGATACATCCCCAAACTTGAATAACATGGTCATAATCTTTGGTAGTGACAGCGAAGAGTTTGAGAAGTATAGTAATAGATCATCTGCGTACAAAGATAATTTGTGTTCTATACCTCTTACAATCCCTTTGTAATCATTTGCAGAGCATAATAATATAGCAAGAGGTTCTATGGTCAGTGCAAATAATAATGGGGATAAGGGACATCCTTGTCTTGTTGAACAATGGAGAGGAAAAGAGCATGAGTCCATATTATTTGTTTGCACTAAAGCTTTAGGGTGGCATACAACAGTTGGATCAGAGAGATGTAATATGGGCCAAATCCAAACCTTGACGGGGTTGAGAAAAGAAAATCTCCAGTCGACCCTGTCAAAGGCCTTCTCAGTGTCCAATGAAAACATTGGACGCTATTGAGCAGTCGCTTGACATTGAAAAATAGCTGCCTGTCTTTAATAAATCTAGTTTGAACTGGTGACACAACAGTTGGAAGAACCATTTCTAGATGAATGGCCAGGATCTTTGCCAATATTTTATTGTCTACATTCAATAGGCTGGGAGTAGTGCACCTATTGTCAGTGCCTCATTATAAAGATTTTAAAGAAACGGGGCAATTTGATCTATAAAATCCTTATCAAATTTGGCAGTATATTCATCGGGGGCAGGGCACTTAAAATTTTGCATACTCATGATGGCTTGTTTTATTTCCTCTTTTGAGATTGGTTGGTCTAGCAATTTTCTATACTTATAGAAGGTATTCTGAGATTTCTTTTTAAAAAAATGCTCTACTAAATTCGGATTGTTCCTAGATTCTGAGGAATAAAGTTTTGAATAGTAATAATAAAGTAGGTGGGGAGTGGGGGGAGGGGGCTGATAGCACCCTGGTTCCCGGGGTGTGCGGCTGGAACATCGGGGTGTGTGCTGGCCTACGCCAGGTGGCTGTCTGGGGGGGCCTGGTCCTCCTAGGCATGTTGCGGGCCCTCTGCCTTTGGGGGGTGGGGCGGCCGCCTCTGGGCTCCTGGGGCCCTGGGCCCTTCGCTTGGGCTGCCCTGGGTGGCTGGTCCCTGGCGGGGCCGGCGGCTGCTGATCTTGGCCCACTGGGGCCTGTGCCCCGGGACCGTGGGGGGCTCTTGCTGGGGCTCTCCTCTGCTGCCCTTCGGGTGGGGCTGGAGTCGTCTTTGTGGTGGGGTGGCTTGGGTTGGTGCTCCAGGTCTGCTGCTGAGGGCCCGGCCCAGGCCCTGGTCTGCCTCTGGCCTCCGTGGAGGCAAGGTTGCATTTACATGATCTCACTCACCACCCTTCATCACTGATCACTCCTTGTTTCTCATGCTCTGCATGCTGACACAGTCACTGAGTTGCCTAGTGGGTTTTTAATATAAGCGATAATTTAAAATTTTTTTTTTTTGTATTTTTCCTGTGAGTTAGTATCTGGTCGCTGTTATGTCTTTTTGATTTGGTTATTATTTAAAAACTCTTAATGACTGGCAGCCCTGTTTTTTTTTTTTCTGTGTGTGTGTTTCTGCTTTTGTTAAAGTTGTAGGAAATTTTCTGGTGTGTTCATGTACAGGTGTAACAGTTTGTTGTCTGGTGATGGTGTGGATTGAAGGGTCGTTTCCTTCTGTCTGTGATCTTTTTGTCTCCTTTCTTCTTTCCCTTTTGCTCTTTTTGCTATTTTCCATCTTTTTCTGTCCCCTCCGGTCAGGTCCAGCAAGATTACATAGATTCCGTGATTCAAAGTAAATAAATAAATAAATTAATCACATTATCAAGAGGAGCCTTACCCATAGGCCTCCCCTTGGCAGAGCAAATTTGTTCAGCACGATACAGCAACCAGATTATCATTTTGCTAGCTATGATGCTGGACAGGACAAGTTAAAAAAAAAAAAAAAAAGTTTTGAATAGAAAGTTTTAAATGTGTCATTTATTACTTTTGAATCTGTTGTTATCTGACCAGTGTCTGTTCATATCTCTGTGATTAATCTAGATGCTTTCTTCTTTAATTTGTTGAGCTAGTAGTTTTCCTGTCTTTTCTCCATATTCATAATATTTATCTCTTAGTTGCGTTAATAATTTGGTAGTTTCTGCTGTGTATAGTAAATTTAGTTCTGTTTTCTTTTTATACAGGTCCGGTGTAGTGGAAGTAGCATAGACTCTGTCAATATCTTGAAGTTAATCAATGCTAAAAAGTACATGGAGGTTTTAGAGCATGATCTGCTCACATCCTGACATGTCTTTTTCAGGGAAGGCCTTGCAGATTACAACAAGACAATGCTGAACCATATCCTGCATCAATCACAACAGCACGGCTTCACAGGAGAAGTCTAGCTCTTTTCCTGCCTGCAGTCCAGACCTTTCACCAATACAAAACATCTGGAGCATCATGAAAAACAAAATACCACAAAGACCAGGACTGCTGAGCAGCTCCTCTAACACAGTAGTTCTCAACCTGAGGTTCCCAAAAAGCACAGGGGATCTGAAAGGCTTTGACTGTGAAAAGCCTTTGACTGTTCGTAAAAGTAAAGCTATGTCCTCATAGAGATGAGTTGAGGTGTTTCTGCTTAAGGTTTTTATCATGTTGAAATTTTAATCACAAGGAACCAGCGTTTTGGCAGCTTAAAAAAAACACTTAACTTTTGAAACCATGTCCAAAGTAAATACACAGAGGTCATCAACATCTGCTACACAACAATATTTTAAAAGATACATCCTTAGTCAAAAATAAAAAAACAGTTTATAGGACGCCACACTTTGAGCATCCAATTAGTTTTCTTCCTTCCATGTACTGTGGTTCAGTGAGGTCTGTGCAGCTGCAGTGGTAGAGTAGTTCATAACGTGGAAACCTTGATTTTTCCTGCACAATTTGTTAATGAAACATGTCTGAGCAACAACACAGTAAAGAAGATTTGTCATTATTATTTTTTTTAATTAAGGCTATATGTTGATAGTTACCTTACCTTTGTTTTTTAGAAAGGACTCAGCCAGAATACATAATTTGTGGCGAGAAGCTAGTTGATGAAAGCATCTCCTCCAGAGACTGTGAAAGGCCAAATTCCCTCAACAGCTTCCAACAGAGAGACAATAGACAGCTTCCTGACTTACTGCATCACTGTCTGGTGAGGTGGTTGCTCTTCTCTCATTGTGCTCGGTCTCTCTGGACGTCAGGGTTTAAATGCTCGAACATCCAGACTCGGCAACAGTTTCCTCCTTCAGGCTATCAGAGAAATTAATAAACTGCATAAACTGCCCTTGGTTCCCCTGGTTAGCAGTAGGGAATGAATCAGGTGAACAATGCACTTTATGTTCTGTCCTGACTGCACTTTAGAAACATATCCAGCATATCCATGCTACTTTAAAGTTTTAACCTGTGTTTTAAAGTCAATTCTTTAAAGTAATTTTGTACAATGTATGTTGTATGTTAAAGTGTAACTCCACCCCTTACTTTTAGCGTAACTCCACCCACTGCCAAATCTGCCGGTCTTTGAGGTGGAAGACTTTTCCCCTGCTGAACTCTTCAGCTACACAAGAACAAGAAGATCCTGAACTGTATCAGTCTGAGCTGTTAGCGCTGTTACGCTGGCCTTTCGGCAGCTCTGGAAAGCTGTGGAAGTGCCGCTGTAAGTTGCTGCTGCTACGATTTGAGCTGCTGTCTGTTGCCAGATGAGCCTCAGCAGGTAAAAATAAAGTCCGGGGTTACTTTTACACCCCTCAAAAGCACAAATCCGTCCCACTGCAGGAATATGTATTAGAAACTCTGTGAAAGAACAGAAGTCTGAAACTAGCAAATCTAGACCATTTAAGCTTACATCTCTTCATATGCTGTGATGGGCGTGGTTTTCTATGCCTGCTAGATGAGAATCCACCCATTTGTATATGGAGGGAGGGGCTGTGAAGTTTTTATAATTTTCTCTTGACGTAGAGAAGCACCAAGTACGGCTCAAGAATGGCTCTACATCATGAAATACAAAACCTGGTTTTACCTTGTAGGGGGCGTTATGAGCCATTTTTTACCCACAAAATCCTGTTTTTTTTAAAAGAAATTTAAAAAATTTAATTAAATGAAAAAATTTTTTTTTTATCAACAGTATAGATAGTTTCCATCATAATTAAGCAACGCTGTGTTGTTTACAGCTCAAAAAACACATTTTAGGGTGCACTACCCCTTTAAGCACTGATGAAATAGAGAACAGTATTTCGCTTCCTCATGTGCTGAAGGTGTGTAATGAAAGTGTCAAAAAACCTGAACTGAAGAGAAAGCCAAGCACAGTTTCAGCATGCTGGAGGGGGTCCATGGCTTTTTGGTAGTTGCATGGAGAGGGTCCTCAAGGAAAATAGGTTAGGAAGTGCTGCTCTAACTGACCAGAATGGGACAACATTCCTCTTCCAAAGGTCCAGCAACTTGTGTCCTCGGTTCCCGATGCTTACAGTGGATGTTGCACAGAAGTAAACATGGTGAATCAAATTAAAGATGACCTAGTGTTTTTCATGGAACAGTAAAATGTCTCAGCATTGGATCTTCTACTGTGAATAAAATATTAAATTATGAACTCTGTAACTTACTGCATGTCCCGTGATAACTGCTGGTTGTGAAGTTAAGTGCTTGGAGTCATTTCCTTTAGTTAGCTTTGCCTCTGTCCCAAACTGCCACTCAGTATGCAGACCAACAATCCTTGAGGCTAATATGAATGTTTAGTTGTTAGTTTCTAGTATCTCCAGGTGGCGCCCAATAATTAATGATTATTAATCAATAATTTTATGGAATATTAAGAATTGTCCTTTGACACCTAGTAATGCTGATGCTAATAACTAAACTAACTCCCACATTTCTCTGACAACACTTACATGCTATTTTTGGGGGGATTGCATTTGCATATTTATAAATGCTGAATTTTGTAATGCAGCAGGAGTACATAGAAATTTAGGAGTTTTCAAATAAAAACTATTCAGACAAGTAATTATGAAAATGGTTCCTGATCAGGTCTACAAGGAAATAAAACATTTTAAATCTACTAAGTAGGTAAGGACTATACTGATTTTTGAAAGGCATTGTGGCTCTTAAAATAATCCTTTTTTTTTTTTTTGTTTTACAAATGTATGCAGCATCCTCAAACTCTGGCAGTAAAGCACAGAAATATTTTCACCCTAACAAAAAATTTCATGAATATAAAATTGCTTGCAAAGTTCACTGCTTACATGTGATCATGTTTGCTCAAACAACTCCTGCTCTTCCTGATGTGCCTAAGATAAAGGTGCATATGAGAGCAGTGACCCATCTCCACTTGGCAGCAATACCTTGTTATTAATCGGTGGGCAAGCTTGAGGTGTTGGGTACTTGCCTATGAAGGTGCTATGGTACATGCTGTGTTCTAAGAGCAGCCAGTGAAGCTTTGCTGGCTACTCCCTCTGCTTAAGCTTAAAGCTCATTGGCCTGTTCTCCAGTATGACTGTTTTGTCCTCCCTTTCCAGTGAATTCCCGTCAATACAGCTGATATAAATAATTTCTAAATTTTCAGCCAGAGCCAACCAGCAGCCGACTATGGTCTGGCTGCAAGTCTCCATGATTCTTCTTGTGCTGATTTAAGCTTTTCTTATTATACTCTTTATGGCAAAAAGTGGGCCGCTGTTGCTGCTCCATATGTGTTTTCCAGTGATTTTCAATATCAGTAAATCAAGAAAAAGTTCTTCTTATCCTTCTTATTCTTATCAATCTGTTGGGTGTTCACTTGGTCTTGGGGACCACCAGTATTTCATCACCATCTTGGATGCTGTAGGAGTGGAGAGCCCGGGTGTTGTACTTCATTTCCTCTGGACCGAAGGCGCTGCCCTTATCGATGTAGTAAAGCCTCATGCTGTTGGTGGACAGCTGGACCACAGCTGTCAGCTGCTTCTTCAGCTCAGCTACAGTTTGGTCCAAACGAATGCTCACCTGAAACAAAGATAACCAACATAAGCATGGCTTACCTTTAACTATGATTTCATTTCTCTGCCTGGTTTTAAAATTATTCACCTTAACCATTAAAACCCCTCTCAAATGCTGGTGCCCACGAGCACTACAGCTCATATTGTCAACAGTGTTTCAGGAACAGTAGTGTGTAACTCTGTGGGGTAAATTGGGATGGAGCTTACCATTTAGATGATTTAAGTGATTGCTGGAAATTTGCTCCAACAAATATGTTTAAATATTTATGTTGAAATTTATTCGCCAGTAAATGTCACAGAGTCATGTTTTGTATTGAACCTGCAGCCTGGCTGGGAACTATCTGGCTGGGAACTATCTGGCTGGGAACTGCCTAACTGGGAAAGGGATAAAATAAACACATAGCTGAACTGTTTTCACTGTGATGTCTCAGAGTCAAATAATGAGCGGTAACAGCTTTGATGAATTTATGATGATAATTAATCGGTGTTGTCTCTAAATGCAATGGCGTCGGGCCACAGCAGGGTGGGGACCCTTAAAAATCCTGGATTAAAAAGTTTTTTTGTGTTCAATTTTAAAATGTCTGATTATGGTAATAAGCCATTTTGCTGGAATGGAGGTGTAGACAGACTCGGTTTGGGTTACACACAGAGTGCAATCAGACAGCCAGAGGAGAAAGTCATGTATTTCCCAAAGAAAGTGAAGCCTGAATGCCCAAAAAGGGAGAGAGAGAAAAAAATCACAGGATAAGAAAATGAAGTGAGGGGCAGCTTCTTATTAATTTCTTAGAGAAGAGAGGTGAGCAGCACCTGAACTAAAACAGAGTTTTAACTGATATCATCAGCAGTTGTCTAGGCAACATGTTAGAATTCATTTCGGGAGAAGACGGACTGATTACTATCAGAATTTCATCTAAGTTGTTTCCGCTTCGTGATAACAAACAGTTCCATGTTTTATCAGTATTTTAGTCCTTTCCAATCATGACATATTTGGTATCAATAGATTTCTTGTATTTTTAGGATTGTGGAGATGTTCCTAACTTCATGTTTTCTGATAAACTGCATGCAGCAGACCCTGAAGTCTGTAATGTTGATAACAAATGACCTACCATAATTTTTTAAATACAACAAAATATAACAGGAGAATTTTCCAACTTTAAGGCCACTGATCAATAAGTCAGAGTCTGGTTGTTATGTCACCTACTGTTGGTGCTTTTGATTCAGATTTAATACCTTATAAAATATCTAACCTGGAAACAGGGGAAAAGGGCTGTTTTATAATTATTACTGAATTAATTCTTTCACTAAGCAACACCAGCTATAACATACAGTTGTTAAGGTAAAAGCTACAGAACAGGTCAAGAAGACAATTATATTCCTGTCCATCTTTAAATTCACAATACACTCTCCTTTTACCATGTTTATGCTAATGGATTTTGCTGTAGCTAGAAACAATACCCAAACAATAAGCTGAAAGAAAGTATAGTCCTCCAGGTTACGTTGAAACTCCAGAGCTGGATAATAATTTTGGGTTCACTACAACCAGGGTAATACTGACTGGTAGAGTTTATAAGGGCTAATCAAATGTTAGTTTTTGATAATGGAGAGCAGACATGACGTCAACATGGCCACCAAGGCAGGATCAAAACTATTACATAGCAAAACAACTAATCTATTCTCTCAAATATTGTAACCTTAAGGTAGAATTTTTGTATGCTTCTGTTGAACGATACCATCCTGCCCCAATTCATCATTAATGAGATATGAAAAAAGAAAAGGAAAAAAAGCATTTTCATTAAGCTCCACCCTTTCCCTTTAACATTACATCTAGTACTAAATGCACACTGATTGAACCATTGCTGAGTTGTGTGTGTATTAACGTTTGAAGTTTTCAGTGGTAAAAATGTAAATGTTAGCAACTTTTATGTGTGTATTGTTTGTGAAAACATTGATGATTTGATGTAAAACCATTTTTAGACATGTTTCTGAAATAAAAGTATCACTTCTTTTCTTACGATTTTCAGAGACAGTTGGGTATGAAAGATTCAAGACAGAACTAAGATACAAACAATAATATAAAGGGCCGTCCCCACGATGCCGGATTGCAGCAAAACTGCAAAAGTATTACAGCAAACCACCCTTTCCCCACGAAGCCAGGGATTAGCCTCCATGCGGTACCGTGCGGACAGCGTAAACGCACCAGTAGTGGATATGACGTCAATGTGACGAACACGCACCGATTCCCAATCTACCCTTCCTCAAGTTTTTTATGCTTTGTACGCAAGTATTTTTTGAAGAAGAAGTTCAACTTCTTCATTAGTCCAAAGAAATGTTTCTCTTTTGCTTTGCAGTGAATCCTCAATTATCTTCCCTTCTCTGCTTCCAATATGTACTTCCTGTAACACACAGTGAGCCTTTATCTGTGCATGCGTTGTTTTGCTGTAGCTTTGGAGTGTTACTCTTTAGCACCCCCACAGCCTTGTAGTATGTACTACCGCGGAGTCATGGGGATGTTGAAGCCTTTCTCCTAGTTTTCGTCACCGTTTTCACATCGTTTTCACACCTGAACCAGCTTCTGTGCCATGTGGACATAGCTTAAATCTTTTACTCAAGCCACTTAAAAGACCCTGCAAGTATGACAAGGGAAGAAACTAAATGAAGAAAGGGTGCATGAGAACACTTGAAGGCCTGATACTTGAACTATTCTGAACAGAAAAGCGTTAGAGGGCAAACTAACCTGTTCTACTTTCTCCTCACAATGAACTTCCACCTGGGCCCGGAAACGAGGTCTGAGGTCAATCTCTGCAAGGGGCTCTAGCTTCCCATACTTTGTTACCAAGGAATGGTATCTGAAGAGGAAAAGCAGAGTATGTGGTCTGTTTAAATAACACATAAAACACAAACACTATACTCCTGTGGGGGCTAGAATACTGTACAGGCAGGAAGTACATTTACCTATAAGGGAGCTCCTCCTCAGGACAGTCTGCGTAGTAACGGATGAAGAACCTCTCTGCGTCCTCTCGTTCAGTATCAGTCACAACGCTGCCGTTTAGCAGGGTTATGGAGGGAAGCCTGTGGGGAAACATTAATATCTTATGCAATTAATCAGCAGATATTCTGAATGAGATACATGTCTAAAATTAACTTAATCAGCCCTTCATAGTTCTCTCTTACAGCAATGAATGGAGGAAGTCATTACAAACATACTGCAGCTGGTGGTACTTACTGTGCTATTATGAGGCTGCGTCGTTCTGCGTTGGTGAAGGTCTGCAGTAAGGGAATGCCTTGCAGACGTACTTCCTCCAGCTTGGGAAAAAAGTTCAGCTTCTCAATGTCTTCCCATCGGTTGAGACCTGACGACATGCAACACAAGAAGGAAAGCCAACACTAAACTGCTGGATACTGGCATAAAGAGACTGGGCTTCACTTGGCATGTTGCCTGTTGTGCTGCTGAAAAACACTCTGCAGAGCACCAAATGTGTGTTAATATGTTGCTGAATGAGGTTTTGTTAGTGTTCTCTAACATTTCCATAAAAGTGACTGCAGTGTAAAATGTCTTCAGCCTGTGGAAGAAATGTCAGCTTCAATCTAAATGGACTAAACTAGACTAAATGGTTTGGATGAAAGATCTGGTTTTAGGCCCCAGGCATCCCAGATATGACAGATGAAATCCGTAGTCAATCTGAACACATTTTTGGATACTGTTTTTGTCCTCGTTAATGCAAAAGAACACTAAAGTTAGAATATTACGGATACTTCCCCCAAATAGAAATGATTTCTCAGATAAAAGCTGATGTGGAGAGGACTCTCCTTTGCTGCACTGTAACATGTTTACTGTGCTGATTTTACAAGCCATCATTATCCTTTTGAATACTCTTTCACAAAATGCCCCTAAAATTCCAGAAGCTAATCTATTTTTTCTATTTTTTAGTAGCTAAGCATGTCTAAAACCATCGCACAGCCAAGCCAATGCTTTGGTTCCTGACCTGAGTTGTGCAGGTTGATGCTGCGAAGGTTGGGGAAGAGCCGCTGCAGGATATCCTTGTTGTCCTGAATGGAGGCCAAGTTATTGTTAGCCATAACCAGAGTATCCAGGCTGGGGAACATGGAGCCAAACTTGCGAACTTCGGCCCAGTCGTGGAGGCTGTTATCGGTGATGTGAAGCAGGCGCAGTGTAGGGCAGGCCACACTGGAGGCACTCACACTACTGTACTCATTAAGGCACAGGAACAACTCTTCCAGCCTGAAGGACAGCAGAGCGGAGGCTGAAGAAAACCTACTGATCTGTTCTGACTGACGACAAAGCAGTCCTCAATCTCTTTAATAAAAGTTAATTAATGTCATCTTATTGATTCTCAAGAGGACTGCTCTAATGTAGCTCTTCTTACACAGGAATCTGCTGAGTCAGCAGCACTACCGTGTCCCAGGATATCTGAGTGTTGTTCAGTACGAGACGGCGAACCCGGGAAAAGGCTTCAGCACATCGTTGTTCCAGAGATGTTCCTGCCAGCGGGTTGGAGCTCAGGTTCAGAAACTCCAGGTTGGGGATGCTGGACACAATTTTACTGATCTGAAAAATGGACAATGATGTGTTTTATTTTCTTTTTTTCTTTCTTTTTGTGCAGTTCTGGAAATGGTAATAAACAACAGTGTGTGTACTGATAATCTGGTGTCCTTTAACCTCTGGCTGTCTACAGGCGACAGCATGTGGCACAACTAATTTTGCACACAGTCGAAAGCAGCAATCCTAACATGTAGCATACCAAAATGACAAGAAGAAACTCAGAAAGAAGAGTCTACCAACCATTTGCATCCAAACCAAACAGCAATTATATGGGAATGTAACAAAAACAAGAGAACAGCACTGTCCACTTTAGAGCTTCTGCTAATTTCTCCACTTCAAGCAAACCAAACAAACAAGGAGTCATTTGAAAGCAGAGACTCTGCTGGTTACAAAGTTACTGTGGGACAAAAACTCACTGTGAGCTAGCTGCCAACAAATAGTAAACAAAAATGTCCAAAACCAAAAGACGACAAACACTGTGTTCTCCTAAGACTCTACCTTTGTTTGAAGTGAATCATGAAGGTCCTGCTAGTTTCCATGGAAGTTTTAAAGTGAAGTATTCACCTCTTTCTGGATCCTTATCCTATGTCAAAGGTGAATTATGGGACTATCCCTCATTTCTCCTGACTGACCAGTGATCATCAATATTGGCTGATAGCTTCCTAATATTTACCTGTGTAACACCTCTATTAAAGCATCTAGAAAACTGCTCAGATTTCTACTTTAACACAGTTCCTCACCATAAATTACATTACTAATTCCTAGTACTACTTTACTAAATCACAAGACTTTTCTTTACTAATGAAACTTTACTACTTCCAAGGACTATACCTTACTAATTTCTAGGACTACTTTACAAGATCCTTGAAATATAGCTACTTTACTAATTACTAGGACTACTTTACCAATTCCTTGGACTATAAAGAGGTTAATCTAAGTGCTGCTTCATGACACAAACATGTCTTGTCACTATGAAGAATACAGAGCACACAGCTGTAATAAAAACCAAGAGATGGCACCTCATGCCAGTCTTGCAGCTTGTTGTGCGACAGGTCCAGCTCCATGACATGTGCACAGAAGGCAGCAATCTCAGCTTGGTCTCCTGCCCTGCTGATTCCACAACTGTTCAACACAAGCACACTGGGCAGGTTCAGGCGGTCTGAGATGACAGAAGGAGAAGCGAGAAAGAGGAAAAAGCAAGGATTACTTAAACAGGAGAGAAAGTTGTGTTTGTTGATGTTACGAGCATGAAATGGGTAAAATTCAGTCATTCCTCCACATCATGACAGTATGAAGATACATCTGATCACAACATTTAGCTACAGAGCCTTGAACACGATATTTGGATTAAAAGAAGCACACTAGGCTGGTTTAAGTCATATGACAGACTCCAGTTTGTTAATGTAATGATGAGTCTTCCTCACACACTAGAGAAAGTCATGGAGTTCCTCAGGGTTCTGTATTTGGAGCAATACATTTTACACTGTACATGCTTCCATTAGGTAATATTATCAGACAGCATTGTATAAACTTTCATTTCTACACAGATGATATTCAGATATATTTATCCATAAAGCCTGATTAAACCAATCAGTTGACCAGGCTATAAAGATTTCTTAAAGACAAAAAAAAAACCTTGATGAATCTGAATCTTCTCCTTCAAAATTCAGACAGACTGAGGTTATTTTCTTTAGACCTGAGAACCTCAGGAAGACTCTTGTCTATCTATTAAATGACCCTGGATGGTATTATCCTGGATTCCAGTACTACAGTGAGGAACCTTGGAGTTATTTTGGACCCGGATCTGTGTTGGACTCACATATAAACAGGTAAAATTAGGGACCTTTCATCTCAGTGTGATGCAGAAAAACTAGAAGATTCTGATGAGACTTATCAGTAGAGATAATATTTCTTAAGTTTTAGCTTCTCTTCATTGGCTCTCTGTTACATACAGAATAGAATTTAAAATTCTTCTCCTCATATTTAAAGCTCTTAGTGACCAAACTCCATGTGTATTAAAAAGCTCATGGCTCCATATTTTCCCAACAGAGCACTTTGCCATCAGACTGCAAGTTTACTTGTGGTCTACCTCTCTACCTTTAAGATCAGACTTCAATATTTTTCTTTAAAATAAATGTTATAGTTAAGTCCAGCTTAATGATCCTTAACCATGCTTTAGTTATTTTAATTTGATTATAATTGGACTACAGTGAACTGGTGTTATACATATAAAGCTGAATGGAGTAGAAAATTATCAAAGTTCAATACAAAATCTTTGCCAGTCAGGTTAACTGTAATACCAGTTTTGAAAACTGAAAAGAGAAGACATGAAACTTAGAGGTGACTATCAGCAGAAAGCCTGATAAGAAATTAAAGCAGTGAAGCTACTGGATATGGGCTGAATTGCAATCCACAGCTCATAAACAGAGCTGAAATCAGACCTCATGTGGGAGCCAGCTGAGGATCCGACTCTCGAAGACCTGCCTGGTAGACTCATGGATTTAAACTTTCTAACAGGATGAAAAGAACATGATTCTCAGTCTTCAAGTCTATGTGTGCACATTTAGATTCACCCATCAAACAGCTGAAGGTAAGAAGACATGCTTTCGATCCCACAGACCTCACAGTGAGACATGCTTTAGATATGTATGACCTTGGGTCATATACACAGTGACTACAGTTTACAGACTTTTTAATACAGTAACAATTTGGCTACAGTTAGTAACACTAACACTACAGTAACACTGAAAGAGGATAACTTACTCATTTTTAGTTAATGTAGTTGATTTATTTTTTGTGACAGTAAATATTTTTTACATAAAAAGTTTTCAGTTATACTGACATCACAAATCACCCCTAGAATCTGTCTGTCCCAGCCCCAGGATTCATACATCATCTCATCTCACCTCAATTCATATCTTATATGTCTATCCACACATTTTATAAAGAGGTAAAATCATAAAAACACCAGATGTAAAAACTTTGTGAAGTTAAGCCTGATAGAGATTTTATGTTTTTTTTAAACTTGTCTTGTCCCTCATGGTAGCAGCAGAATGATGGTCTGGCTGCTGTGTTGTGTTCAAGCGAGGCTTTCCCGATACAGCCTGGCTTTCTTTAGCTACGCTCGTGGAATACCCCCCTGGTTGACCCAGTCAAGAAAACAAACAAACAAATAAACAAACAACAAAAATGGTAAATTGCTGCATCGTTCTTGAATCTTTGATCACTAGAGTTCTAATCAGAACTCTGATATCGACGTGTTCCTGATATCTGATTTTTCACAGTAGAAAACAAACCGCAAGGAGTTTCTTTGTCTTAACTGGCCTAATTTAACCCCTGTGTATGACAGAGTTGCACATCGTTATCTCTCTCCAGTTCACCTTTCATGGGGGAACCTTGGACACCTGCAGTGGGCACCACCACCACCCCCATCCCGGGCCCTCTGCGGTAAGGGAAGTTCTCTGGGCTGTACTTTTCACTGATAACCTCCACAAAGGAGCGGCCCTCCTGGTCCTCTGGTGGCTCCATGGCTCCTTCCTGCTGAGCAGTCTCCTCTTCAGCTATGGAGTGGACAGAACAAACAATTTGTAACACTTACTCCTTGGGTCAGTTTAAAAGATAACCAAACATGTATGTTTTATTTGTTAGGAGAAGCTGGAGAGAACCATTGCATGCATGGTGAAAACATGGAAACTCTAGATGAAAACTAGACCGGCCCAACTATCTGCTGCAGCTGCTGGCACCCGATTGTGTGTAATGGCTTGTGTGTAAACAGCTTGCCCAAACTATTCTTGCCAGCAGACACTAGCAGCCGGGCTGAGGTGTTAGATAATCCCTCATGTAAGTTAGGCAAGGCAAGTTTATTTATATAACACATTTCATGTTCAAGACAATTCAAAGTGCTTCACATAAAACATGAAAAGCATTACAGTGGGGTGCAGGAGGCAATAACAAGTGCATTAAAAACAAACTTTAAAAGAAATAAAAGACATGGAATAAAAACAAAGAAAAAAGCTAAAATAAAATAGATTAAATCCAGGAAATAAAGTTCCTGTGTGGGGATAAAAGGCAGCAAATAGAAAAGTTTTAACCCTAAACTGCTGAGAGTTTCAGCAGAGTTTGTTGTTCTATGATCTACTCACTTGGTCTTAGTGAGGATTCGAGCAGCAGCGTTCTGGACTAACTGCAGCTGTCTAATGGACTTTTAAGGGAGACTTGTGAAGACAGCGTTATAGTAGTCCAGTCTACTAAAGATAAAAGGATGGACAAGTCTATCTAAATCCTGCTGAGTCATCAGTCCTTTAATCCCCGATATGTTCTGATTACAGGCCGACTTCACAACTGTCTTGATATAACTGCTAAAATGACTACTTCATGACTCCATACTCCATGACTACTCCCAGATTTCTGGCTTGGTTGTTAGCTTCGAACTTTGTAGTTTGAGATTTGAAGCTGAGTACTGACTTTTAATTTTTCTTCTTTGGCTCCAAAAACTATTATTTTAGTTTTGTCTTCTTTTAACTGAAGGAAGTTCTGGCACATCCAATCTTTAATATGATCAATGCAGTTGATCAAAGTTTGGATCGGACTGTAGTCTCCTGGTGAGATGGTTATGTAGATTTGTGTGTCATCAGCATATCTGTGGTAACATATTTTGGTGATGGTGGTGGCAGTATGTAGATGTTGAACAGCAGTGTCCCCAGGATGGAGCCTTGAGGAACTCCACAGATTATTTTGGTTCACTCAGATTTATAGTTACCTATAGACACAAGTAGTCCCTGTCTTTTAAACAGGACTCATAACAATTAATCGCGGTGCCAGAAAGTCCTTCCCAGTTTTTCAGCCGGTCTAGTGAGATGTTATGGTCAACCATGTCAAATGCAGGACTGACATCTAGCAGTACCATGACTGAAATGTTTCCACTATCTGTGCTTAAGCAGATGTCATTAAAAATCCTTAACTAAAGCATCTCAGTGCTGTGGTGTGGCAGAAAGCCTGACTGGTAGACATCAAAACAGTTATTTTAATAATCTTACTAAGAAAGGGGAGGTTTGATATCGGCCTGTAGCTGCTTGTGAGTGACGAGTCTAGGTTTTTCTTTTTCAGTAGTGGCTTGATGACGGCTGTTTTTAGAGTCTGAGGGAAGACACCTGAAAGCAGAGACGTGTTTACAATCTGTAAGTTTTTAAGGCCATGCATCCTGAAACAATCTTAAAAAACTCGGTTGGCAGGGTGTCAAGACAGCAAGTGGTGGTTTTCAGATAACCAATGATCTCATCCAGGTTTTTAGGACTGATTGAAGAAAAGTGTGTTTATGTCTCCGAGTGGACACAGGGACATATGTCCTGCCCCTGGCATGAAGCACTGACTAACTGCCTGACTTTCTGAAATTTGTCAGAAAAGAAAGAAGCAAATTCATTACAGGCCTGGTTGGACAGAAGTTCTGGGGTTACTGACACAGAAGGATTAGTTAGTCTGCCAACAGTAATGAACGAAGCTTGAACATTAATGCTGTTCTTAGATGTCAGAAAAGAAAGTTGGTCTAGCATTTCTCAGCTCCAGACAGACAGACAGACAGACAGACAGACAGACAGATAGACAGATAGACAGATAGACAGATAGATAGATAGATAGATAGATAGATAGATAGATAGATAGGTTTACACAGTTACATCATGTATTAATCATGTTGTTAAGGACAGCACCACCCTGCCTCTTTGGCGCCATCTGCTGTCCTTTTCCTTTCCTTACAGTTTTGCTTTAGAAAAAGATCCTGTTACAATATCTGATCTGGCTAAAATGGACTGTTGTAAACTATAGAAATGGATTGTGGTTTGCTAGTCACAGAGAAATCAAGTCAGCTGTTGTTCCAAAGATGTGGCAGGGAATGTCTTACCTGAAGATATGTCTCCTTTGTATTGACGACTATCACTGCCCTCTCTCTCCTTTTGTTTTTGTACTGGTGGCCTGTCAGAAATCCCAAATGTTGTTTGATTCATTTTGCATCTACTGCTTCATTTACTTCATTCTATGTAAATGCAACCATATAACCAGTCAACTTCTTACTCCAGAGTGGCTGGTACAGGAGGTGTGACAGACATCTGCAGGGGAAGGTGCTGCTTCCTCTTTAGTTGCCTGGCAGAATTTGCTCTTGATAGGGCCAGACAAAGGAGGACTTTCACCACATGACACCTGAAAACAAACAAGGTCAATGATCAGTTTCTGCACTCCAGAGAAGTAGCACAACAATAACGCTTCTTAGAGAATCAGTCATACATTTCTAAACACAGGTTTATAAACATCGTAATGATAAGACATGACAATCTGTTTGGGACAAATATTTTAGCCCAGTAATGAATTTATTATTACCTCTTTTATAGCAAATACCTGCAAACTGATATGAAGAATTCACATTTTAAAGGTGTATTGTCGTTATGATTTATGCCAATATAATGAAAAAAATCTCAATAATTAGTAAAACCCTTGAAATGTTGTAAGTAAATAACTAATCAATAAATAAGACACAACTCTATATAAAATATTATATTCTATATTAGAATATTGGGACTTTTTGTTTGATGTGCACGAATTACCGAAAAGCCTTGAAAAGCCGCGAAATTTTTCTTCTTTGTCAACAACTTTGTCAAATTAAAACTCATTCTTGCAAAATTCTAACTTTTGCATGCTAAATGGCCATAGCGGCAGATGGTAGTGAAAAACGCAGCTGACATTCAAAACATTGATATAAAAAGCCACCTCTTTATTACACGACTTTCTTCTTCTATGAAATCTATGCCGATCTGATCGTTACGTCTTGTTGATTAAGAAAATTTGTAATATAGTTGTTTTCATGTCATATATAGAACGAAAAGGCCCATAACCCTCAAAATTGCTATAAATTGTAATTGAATTTGGCTATGTCACCAAAGAGCATCGCTAACCCAGTACAGATAGTAACAATATTTTTCATTGTAAAATCAACTAAAGGAAAGCAGATTTTGCTGATAACCGGGATGCAGGCTCTATCTGTGATTGAGGTTCGGGTCACAGCAGTGTCCAGTGTTTCCCAGTCTGACCCCAGCAGCAGCTTGGTGGAGCCGGACGTAGATAACAGATGACAGCGATAAAAAAAAACGCCATCGATCACCTCCAGGTGATGACACTACAACCAGAAGTCAGCGCGCACACCGACATCAGAGCAGGTGTCCGTTAAACGTACCTTTAATGATTATTTGAATTCTCCTTCTTGATGAAAACAAACCAGCTGTCATTTGGTCTCCCCTACATCCCAGAAGTGACGTAAAGTGACGTAATCTGATAGGCCCAGAGCCCTCGATATACTCAGAGTTGCAACATCCGTTAACTTCGCCGTAAGAGCGGTCACGTGGGTCATGGAGCCTCCAAAAGTTCCAAACAAACCCCGCGCTGCTAGAATCTACTACAGAAGCGATGAGATTACTGAGGGCGAAAAAACAAAATAAGCATATTATTGCTGCACATACACGTTTGTCACTGAATGCATTATTATGTTAATGTTGATTTAAGTGATGATCAAGTCATGTTTAACAATAGACTAAATAGTGCAACCACAATAATTTCATACATTTTTGGAGAGAAATATTCATCCCAACCAACAAGCTAGCATTTATTAAAGACCAGATGGTCCTCATTAGCCTCTATTCTATTCTATTCTATTCTATTCTATTCTATTCTATTCTATTGTCATTTGGCAGACGCTTTTATTCAAAGCAACTTACTTCTGACAGTAAGAACAACACAGCAAGAATTCAAACAGGAGGGACGTCATAATTAAGTGGTAGACTGCTGTGAGTCCAGTTGGATGCAGGTGCTGTCATGTAGTACTAAAGGCAGTACTTTTTTTTTTTTTTTAGTTTACTTTAAATACAAGATCATGATTTCATCACACACAATATCATCTTGGGTGTAAGTGCACACAGCTTATTCAGTTGAGCCAAAAAGCTGGACAAATCTAATTATAAAAGCCAGCTACGTGGTAGCATGTAATGTCCCAGCAGTATGGACAGTATTTAGTCAAAGACACAATGCATACAACACCAAAGATCCCCTTCAGACAGTACTGCTTCTTTCAGCTGCATTTCACTGGTTTGTATTTAATTTTTACTTGGATCCATCCGAAGATATGTGTGTGCAACCTGGGCTCTCTGGTCTCCTGGTGTGGTGGTTATTGGTAATGTAGCAGATTCAAAGTTGACTAAGATAACTGTTTACAACTCATGACAGTAATAATAATAATACAAATTGTGGAAAATGACACAAATCTCTTAAACAGTCATTAAAACAATGTTAGAACAGATTGGATATTACTCTTGTATGTGTTTAGAGTCTTCAGTCTAGTCTAGTCTCAAACAGAGATTTTACAAAGACTGTGAGTCTTGGGATCAATATTTACAAGACTACAACTAGCTTCTTTTAGCATTTTTGTGAAATGTTAGACAGTTTATATCAAAGAGGCAGGGACCATTCATCTACAACGATCTTATTCGTCCTTTTGTATTTATTTATTTTTTATTCATCTATTTTCTTCTTGTTATTATAATTATTATTTTTATTCTATTTATTTTTGTTTGTTTTTGTCATTCTGACAGTCAGGATTTCTGTGTTTGCTTGTGTCAGAGCTCATCTATTGGTTGTTGATTGTGTTACGTCACTGCGACTTGCGATAATATCAAACATGTTTGATATTGTTGCAGACAAAGGACTAGGGAAAGACTGACATCAAACAGGGCAGATTTCCACCTTAAACCTAACGATCGAGATGACGGGAGAGCGCTGTGACTCCAGTAAGACTCCTAAGATTTACTAAAGACGTTCAGTTTTTAGTCTGCGACTGTGAAAATTGTTTGGTGTAAGCCCAGCATAAGTGAGTAAATATAAAAAACTGAAATTCCATTACACCACCAAACGTACAAAAATCCTCTCCAACATTTTCTGGCTGGTATTCAGTCTCGTTTTGAGCTGCCAGGTCTGTCAGTTACAGATGTGTGATTGGCACCTGACTGACATACTGGGATGAGATTCTGAGTAGTGATACCACATCTCCAAGATACATTTTTTTAGGGGTTCTACCTGTACATTTAGCTGTGTTGTTCACACAGAAACCCAATCCTTACAAGTTATACCTCATTGTAAAGGGTTGATTAATGCTTGTGGAAATTTTCCTTTAATAAAGGCACAATGAGAAGTGAAGTAAAACTTTCAAAGTTAAGTCTTTAACTCTGATCAGAATGGCTCAAGTCGCTAGAAAGCACGTAGCTTTTTAATCCGGCTTTGCAATGATGTATAATACAACACCAGCAGGTGTTATCAAAGGGGAGAAATAATGGGCCAAACACACATTTTTTTACTTTTTTGAGGAAAGTTTATCTGCAATGCATCCATCACCTATTTTAAACATGCTGCACCCAGTTGGATTTACCCGACTAACTTTATCCCACAATCATTATAAGTACCCATAACATAAGTAAACATAACATGAGCAAATGTCCTAATGTAGGGCTTAACCAATGACATTTCTTCTCTTTAATTTCAGTTGTCAGAAAAAATGTGTTTCAGGAAGATTTACATAAAAATAAATTTTAAAAATAAGAAAAAAAAAGTAATAAATAAAACTGCATTTAATGAGACTTCATGTTCAATGTGTGGCAGAAGGAAGTGTAAGTACCAAAAAAGTTTAATTAAAATTATTTTGAATTCTGCTAGCATCCCAAAATATAAGTTCATTAAAAATATGGCAATTACAATAAGAATAATAATAGAATAACTTAAAAACATAAGACCATTACAAGAATAAAAAATAAATAAAGAAATAAATGGTTTTCACATTTTCAGGAATCAGTGATTACCTTTGGACTGATCATACTTCACTTTAAAAGGTATCATCTTTTAATTTATGAAAAATGTAGCTTATGTTTGAGCTCTTAAACATTCAGAGCAAATTTATGATTCATTTGCTGCATAGTTTTTAATTTTCAAAATAAACATTATAAATCATATCCACACAGTACAGTTAAGAATTCACTAACAAATGTGTGGAGCATGAAAACAGAATTATGAAACTAGAACTGCATGTTTTTATGCATCTCACTGCTGATACATGATCGGGTATTTGGATAACTGAACAGACATGAGTGTTTCTTAAAAATGTTTTATAATTTGACAAAAATGTAAAGGGGTCTCCGTTCACAAAGTGTGTTAGTTGTGTTGCTTGCTGCAGACCAATCATTTATATGCTTTACTACAACCACAGGATATATTTTCTGACCTGACTGCTCAGGAATACAAAGTTTTTTCATTAGGATATTAATCCCTGCAGCCCTTTTCTGATGGAAAGTCTGGACTGGTGAAATCCAGGAAAAGACTGTTGTTTTGTTCAGGCAGTTTAATTTAGAATCAGAATGATGGATGATGGATGTTGACAGGAAAATACACATGATCTCAATGTTTTTACTTTATGATGACAAATTCAAAAGTGAGATTTTTACCTGCATTTCTGTTATCATTCATCACACAGGCCTTATAAAGTAGATTTAATTATTTTTTCTATAATTAAAAATAACCTTTAAATTCTGAAAATGTAACCCAAAGATCATAAATCATTGTTGCAGCGGGTTTTTTTTTTTTTGTTTTGTTTTGTTTTTTTTTATGGAAAGGCAAGTTTATTTTTATGGTGAATTTTCAAGGTTCAAGGAAACGTTATTATCCCGTGAGGGAAATTAGTTGTACAGCCAGCAGTAAAAACAATCAGTCACAAACACACAAGTAACACAAAATATTTAAAAGGACTATAAAAAAAAATAAATAAAAATTTATTGTTCAACAGGGCAATGGCTGCAGGGACAAAGGAGTATTTGTGTCTGTTAGACCTACATCTTGGTAGGATGTACCTGCATAAAAGTCCTGTTAACATTAAAACTACGAAGCTTCCGGTAAAAATACACTTCCTTCCACATGCAGGTCAAAGGTCAGCCTGTCATCCAGGTGGGTGCCCAGATATTTATAAGTGTTCACCAGCTCTACTGCCTGGTTCTCGATCCTGACACGTTTTGTACAAGCACGTTTTGTGCAAAAAAACGAAAAAACAGTCTGTTTTTGGTTTCTGCAAGTGCCTTTTATACCAGGAAAACAAACTGTCAAAAAGTACCTTGGTCTATTGACATATTTTACTCGTGCTAACTACATATTCCTAAGCAATTCTAAGTTATCGAATTGATTTTTGTCCTTGTAGAATTGTTAATTCGAAAACGGCATAGTTTACTGAGGAGTATCCGTACTTTTCGGGAAGAACTGCTGTGAATTCCACTTACCTCAAGCAAAGTATCGTTGCCAAAATGCCAAAACCACCGCAACTGTCCCGGCTCCAGCCGTCTTGTCAGTCAAGGTCTTCCTGACACAACTTCCTGTGTACGCGGACCAATCAGGAGAAGGCTTATAGAATGGGGATTTGTCCCGCCCCATGTGTCAAAACACATTTTGATCCGCGCGAGGAAAACGTCACCGCGAGGGCAGAGACGCTGGCGAGAGCGCAGCCATCCTCAAGCGGGGGCGGCATGACAGAAACGCGCGCGCGTCTGATCCAGCTTCGCGCGCTCGGAACGTAAAATGCGCGCGCGAGGCCTTCCACACGCGCGCGGGAGTTGGTCGTCTGTCACGCGAGAGGATCTTTTGTCCTCTCGGTAAATGAATTTCTGCGCGATGGTAGTGTAATCTGCGCGCGAGCATGTTTATTTTGCTCTCCCTGGTTTTGACAAAAATTTGACGCGATAGACCAGCCAGGCAACAAGACCAGAATGTGTGTACAGTGTGTATGTATCATGTATGATTCATACATGATACATACACACATGTATCATGTATAAATGCATACATGATAATTTATACATGATACACAATTATTTACATAGTAGAAGATAAAGAAATACAAATAACCCATTAAAATATTATTTAGACTTACTTTGAAGGGTGTGCAAAAATCATGATAAAATCATATGAAGTAATTTAAATAAAATGACCAAAAGCAGCAACAGTCCAGAGAAGTTAAAGGATAACATGCAGGGGAGAACAGACATGTTTTTAAATGCTGCTTTTCCATGTTGCTCTGGCCTCTGGTCCAGAGTCTGGTCTGGACTCTGGTCTGTGGTCTGGTCTCTAGCCTCAACTTTGATCTGGGTTCTGGTCTGGAGTCTGATCTTATGTCTGGTCTAGACTCTAGTCTGGCCACAGGTCTGGACAGTGGTGTTGTCTCTGTTCCTGATTTTTTTTATGATGTCTGCTACGAGGTCTGGTCTGGTTTCTGGTCTGGACTGTGGTGTTGCCTCAGGTCTGGATTCTGGTCTGACGTCTGGTCTGGACTGGGGCCTACTCTCTGGTCTAGACTTTGGTCTGGTCTGTGATCTGGTCTTTAGCCTCAACTTTGATCTGGGTTCTGGTCTGGACTCTGGTCTGGTCTCTGATCTTGTGTCTGGTCTAGACTCTAGTCTGGCCACAGGTCTGGACAGTGGTGTTGTCTCTGTTCCTGATTTTTTTTATGATGTCTGCTACGAGTTCTGGTCTGGTTTCTGGTCTGGACTGTGGTGTTGCCTCAGGTCTGGATTCTGGTCTGACGTCTGGTCTGGACTGTGGCCTGGACTGTGGCCTACTCTCTGGTCTAGACTCTGGTCTGGTCTGTGATCTGGATTCTAGTCTTGAGACTGGTTGAGTTCCCACCTGAACTCTGGACCTTAGTCTGTTTTCTTGTCTGGACAGTGATCTGGGTTCTGGTATTGTCTCTGGTCTGAATTCTGGTCTGGACTCTAGTCTGAGTTATGGTCTGGACTGTGGTATGGAATGTGGTCTGGACCCCATTCTGGACTGTGTTCTGGATTCTGGTCTGGGTTCTGGTCTGTTCCTGCTTCTTTTTATTTAGTCTAAACATGGAAGATCACATAAGAACCATCTTCGCTCTGATTTTGATTCTAGTTTTGAGGCAGCAGCTCAACACCAGCGTGCTGCTTCACTCTGTTCAGCTGAGGAGGAGGAAGGTGGCGCACCGTACCGTCATCGTGACAGGACAAGGCAGCGGGCATGCTCAGAATGACCAGAATTAATTTAAAATGGAATGATTGAGTAATTGTTCAATTTGGATTTAAATTTAAGTTTATTCAAATTCGTAATGGTCATTTTCAGAATTATTCAGAATTAGGTGTTTATAAGGTCATTTTTATTTTGAATTAAAGGTGTATCAAAACTCTCATACAAATGTGGCCACTGATTAGACTTTTCTTGCATTCCAAGAAAATTTCACTCTGTAGGATGTTCTCAAATCTTTGTGGTTTTATCCGCCCAAAAAAAAAAAAAAAAAAACTCTGTTACTGTGTAAATGAGAGGCCAGAACACAGACACACTTTTGCGTTTTACTTTCTCAACGTTGTGGTGTAAACAGGACCTGAACATTGTGTCTCATAAGTTCCTCTGGACAAAGTTGTTGTGGTATAAATTATTATCACCTTATATGTCCTAATGACTCCTAAATAAAAAACAAAACAAAATGTGCTTTTATGAATATACATATGTACTTTACATACTGACTTTGCTTCTTTCAAATTAATGACAGAATTACAATTTATTTAAAATCTTACAAACAATATGACAAAATGACATTATTGACTTGCAAAAACTTGAAAGAGGTCAATGCGACCAGTTTATGCATTTTGTTGTCCATTATCCATGAGTTTCATATGAGCAAATACAAAACTAATACTGCATGTTGACATAAAAACAACTGAATTTATTTAATGTGTGAAAAGCTTAATTGGAAGAAATCACCACCAATCACCAGCGGACCACAGTACACTCTTCGATCTGCAAAAGAGAAATACTCTCAGAACTTATGTAATAGAACATACTACTAATTCTAATTTAAGATGTGATTTTTACATCAACTACTCAGACCTTACTTTTCTTTTATAAAAACAAAATTAAACAGTCTAGGGTTATATAACCTTAGAAAAGTAAGGACATTTTTGTTTGGCTGATTATTTCTCCCCTTTAATAAAACCAGTGTGTGTTGTAATTTGTGTGGTTGGAAAGCCTGATTAGTCACCTTTACAATGACGTAGAATTTGTAAGGATGCTGCTTATGTGGAATAAGCAACGCAGCTAAACATGTAGGTAGCATCCACAAAAGTGTGCCAATACGAAGGGGAGAAATCATCAACAAACATAACTTTGGTTATTTCAGACACATTGTATACAGTTTAAAATATGCTTATCCTTACAACCAGATCTAAAAAAAAAAACTTTCATTTTATCAAAACTATAATAACAATTTAAAAAAATGTCTACCAATTTTACTACACTTAAATGAAGGATAACAAATGATATTCTAATTATATTCATAATATTACCAAGAAGGTTATTGTTTTCCAAATTGGTAATGCATGTTAGAAATAAAAAGAAAGGTGTTTGATAGGGTTTTATAGCAAAAAATATTACATTCTTTAGAGAGGAGGCGGCTAGAAGGAGCATTTTTGAAATTTTGTATTATGTTTTGCAATGAATATTTGTATTTTGTGTTATGTGATTATAGTTTATTACCTTAAAGGGACACCATATAGTCTATCTGAGCTCGATTACCTGAGAAAGAAAAAAAAACATGGTAAAATAATATGAAATTAAGTCTTTAGAACTTTAGATTTAGGGATTTACTTGGCTGGTAGTAGTCATAGAGTGTGACCATGGCTGGCTTGAGGTTCTGCACCATGACCTGCTGTACGAGCACCAAGCTGTGATTGATAGTTACACCCCTAAAAAACTGAACAGACAGAAACTTTATTCACATCCCTGGTAATGACCTCAAACAGCATCACATATGATTCAATTCAACAGCTCTCACCTCATCCAAGTACACCAGAACATAATCATTCTTGTGTTCAACAAGTTTCACCAGCACAGCTTGGCGGAGCTGTGAGGAAACAACATCCAGTGGTTTTATTATCAATGTCACTATGAGCAGAAGAATGTAGTCCTACACCATCTCTGTTTACTTACATTCGTCAAAGACTTTGGGTCTGCAACAAATCCAGAGAGCAGGTCAATTTTTAGGATCATCATATTGGTATTGCTCTCGTTTCCAGTGTATCTGTAATGAAAGATAAAAAAAAAAATCAACCAGGAAAATGAGAAATTGCGACGCTGGCTGCCTTTTATTTCATAAAAATGTTGAGATGCATGCTGTGGGGAGGATTCATGCTCCACCAGACCTGTTGCCACTAATTTCAGAATTGGAAATTAGAATACTTTATTAATTCCTAGAGAAATTGAATTGTAGCAGCAACAACAGAACAACAACTGAATATATATATATATTATTTAATCACATAATTTTGTTGAATTGCAACATTTTTTAATTTAAATGGATTTTAGTGGACAACTGAATCGAATAATAGACACAGACATTACTATTTTAAACTCAAGCTCTTATGTCTGGAAAAATGCTTTTAGAAAGAAAGAATGGTTTTTAAAAGAAATAGAAAATATACCTGACCAAAAATGAACAGACCCAAAGTTGAAGTGTCATTTTAAGTATTTTAACTAGCAGCTCCAGCTGTTCTCTGATCAAGTGTCTACAACATGTTACAGAACTTTTAACTTTTTAAATATTTTAGTCCACACTTGCTTTGCATGTTACTTTCATTTTGGTCATGGAGGTGAATGTCTTTTCCTCTGACTACAGCAGTGAGAGTTAATAATAATAAACTTTATTTGCAGACACAGGTCCATAAAACACAAGCCAACAACATACAAACAACATACAGAATAAATAATATAAAAGGGTGGATGGACGGGGGAGGGGCGGAAGCGCAGTTCATTGAGAAGAAGCAAACGTGTTTTCATGTCAGTTTCCACAAGTCTCCTGTTACGGCTGACAGCTCTGCTGCCAAGGACTTGATTACACTAAGGAGCTGCAGCCGGCATGTTGACGATTGACGGATCGAACTTCCGCCTCCTCGATCCAGGATTGGTTAACAGACGACGTGCTACCGGGAAGTCCAGCCAATCCCTGAGGACGTCGCCTGTTAAAGACTCACCTACTCCTACGTTCGGGGCAGACAGTGGAATTTAGTACACAGTTTGCTAACAAGCTGGACTGTGGGACAGTTTGTGTGTTGGTTGTTTGGGAGAGACTTCGTGCTTGGTGTAAAGGAATTCTGTATTTGGTTTTTGAAAAACTTATTTATTTTCTTTTGGTTTGAATTGGCGTCCCTGATTGCTAAGGGCTTTATATTTTGGTTTATTTTGTAACTACCGCCGAGGAGCTGGTACCCGTTGTTTGGCACATCTTGTGTTTGATTATTGTTTAAATTGCCTTGATTTAGTGCTAGGAGTAACTGGTAAACCCTTTAAGGGACATTTTTAGTTTGTTTATATTTTGTTATTTGTTTCTTTTGCTTTAGTCGACACTTGGGTAAGCTTTATTTGTTTGTGGAACCCAAATTTGTTTTATGTGTACGACAAATAAATTGTGTTATTTTAATTCTATCCAGTGGTCTACTCGCTCTGTGTTCCGTCCTCAAACCCTAGACTAGTGAGGACGTAACATCTCCAATAACCCCGGAAAAACTCGTTAGATTTGTCACTAGTTGCTTCTTTGAAATAGAGTCACTAGATATGTCTGAAAACTTGCTAAATACAGAACTGAACTTGATCTTCAAGACAAAGTAAATGAGTTTCAGAATGCTACTGAATCACCCCTAAAACTGAGAATGTTCGCCATCTTGGTGAAGCTCAGTTGCTGCATGATGAAGCAGAAAAAGCTCGGCTGAGCCATGAAACAGAAACACTGCAATGACTAGTCAGGGGAAGGAATGAAGAATAGGAAAAATAAAATATATAAATATAAATCTGTATATGCAATAGTAGATGCTGTAATAAGAGCTAATGTGTCTGGTAGAGGGGAAAACTAACCATACACTCCCCACATTGAGGAGAATTTTCTGGCGTCATTATCAGGAAAGAAGTTCAACAGATCTGTACAAACATCTTAGTGCAGAGGTTCAGGGCACAAAAGGGACTCACAAAACTTTGTTTTTCGTGCTATAGACCTGCGACAGAAAATCTTGCTGCACAGGAATCAGTCCAAGTTAAAGTATGACCCTAAGCTAGTCCAAAATATGTTCCCTCACACGATACTAATGAGGTTGCAAAATGACAATATTAAACATGATCTTCAACCAGATCTTGAATTGCCAAGTGTGTTAGATGAACTGTTGTTGGAGAAACTGACTCAGTCAGAAAACGATAAAATGCAACCAGATATTTTGTCTGAGCTAAAAGAGATTTGTTCTAACATGGCTTTTCTGTATGACCTGAAAGCAGAAGTTTCACTATTTAAAGAGTACATACCCAGACACAGACTTCACCGGATTCGTACCCCAGTCAAAGAGATGGACAAGTATCACCATGGTGGCAGCCGCCACTACAGGGTCCACCACAGGAACAGTGGTTTGTGTCAGGTTATGGTCAGCAGGACAACCACAATCAGTACAGAAAAATGTCTCACACTCAATATTCATTTCCCAAAATTGCTCCTTGGCACAAGAGGCAAGAGGTGTGGCAGTAGTGGACACTACCTGGCTGGCTTCTGTTTCAGAGGAAGAAAACAGATTAGAGGCAATCCTTTAAAAGAGCAGGGGTCACTCCAGCAGGATAGACCAAGTCCATTTTAGGAAAATAGAAATCTGGTTTTAGGACAAACTACAGTATAGAGACAACTCTTTTAAAGATTGTTAATGACCTTAGATTTAACTCAGACTTGCAGAAACTTTCTGTTCTACCCGATCTTAGTGCCATATTTGATACAGTAGATCACCAGATTCTGTTAGGCTAAGTACACACAAGATTTTTTTAATCTTATGAGATTTTTAATCTGTTCGAGACCTCATGTGTGAAGATCAAAAAATCAGGAATTTAATAGTGCGGATTATCTCATCACAGAACAACACACACATAATGATGGTCTCCTACAAACAATCTACAATCTAGTCCTCCGAGCCAGAAATATCGCGTGACCAAACGTGATCTAACAAAAACAAAGAGGAAGAACCATGGCAACAACAGGGAAAACAAAGAAGAAGAACCATGGCAAAAACCAGAAAAACAAAGAAGAAAAACCATGGCAACAACAGGAAAACACAACATCCAGAATGGAAGAGGATCTACAAGACAAAAGAATTTTGGGGGTCTTGGGACTACTGTTAACAGAAAAATCCAGAACTGAAAAAATAAGAGACAGCTTGAACACAGCTTGCTCTCTAGTCTGCTTGCTTTCTGATTGGCTACATTCTGTTCCACATCACAATCCATACAGTTACACACACGTGAAGAATTTTGGTCTTAACGTTCAGTACTTCCGATTGTCACCCACGACCCATTTCGGAGCCAATTGTCGGGACGTATTTGCCCTTGACAAACCTCAGACCAAATAATAATCTCATAGGAACATCTTATAAGACTTAAGATAACTGGAGGTTTGCCGGCCTTGATCGGGAAGGGGAAAATCAGGACATAAACAGCCGCATAATCTTTATGTGTGTACCTAGCCTTAGATTTAGAAGTCTGGTGGGCCTCTAAGGTACTGTTCTTAAACGGTTTTATTCCTATCTCACAGATCAACAATATTTTGTAAGCATGGATACCGACTCCTAAGGAATCCATGAAATGAAATATGGGGTTCCCCAAGGATTCATTTTAGGCCCAATACTTTGTACATGTTGCCTCTTGGAGATGTCATCAGAAGACATGGCATTGATTTTTACAGATATGCTGATGATACACATGTGGCAGCATGAAGTGATTACTTGCATTACCAGCCAATCAGCTGAGGGTGGCAACATATTTAAGCAGGTAAGGAGCCAGTTTATGCCATCAAGCACTCACCTGGTTGGCTGGTTACATGGCATCCGGCTGTCATGGAGACTGTTGTTGCTACCATGCCGAATTAATTCCTATACCAGAGTTGCAGTGGTATGTATGCTTAGTTTTCCCTGCATCGTGTTGTCTGGCTGGACAGCTGTTAAATTCTGGAGTTAAACCCTGGTCTACATCCTCTGCAACAGTTGGTGGAATGGAGAGAAAAACGGATGAGAACTTCTTCATTGTATCAGAAGAGGGTAGTAAAATGGACCCTGCTGATACTGTTTCAGGAGGGCCCTAAAGGGAAGAGAGCAAAAACCTAGAGCTGAGAGTTATCATGGGGCTCCTGACCTAATATAGGCAATACATTAGGGATTTCTCCTGCATTGTTTGTCCCTTCTATCATCTTTTGAAAGTGCCTTCAAGCACACATGAATTAGCCAATCATGACATGGACTGAAAATGCAGGGGTGTCTCCTCCCACTAACCATGGACTGAAGGACATCAAGAAATACTGTAGAAGCTGATTAACTTTCTGGTTCAGCCACTCATCCTTATTTTTCCAGACTTTAGTAAACCTTTCACTAATACTTCCAACCAAGGCTTAGGCGCAGTGCTTTATCGGGAATAGTTTGGAAAATGCAAGTGATTGCTTGTCTGAAAAAAAATACCATTTGTATTTTGGAAAACTGGAATTCCTGGCTTTCCAGTGGGTGTCACAGAGAGATTTAGAGATTGATTGGCTCATCTTGTACTGTTTACACTAATATTAACCCACCTACCTTAGTCAAACACAACTGAACAGAGACAGAGGTTGCACCAGTGGTTCTGTGCCTCTCTCAAGGAGAGGCACAGAATCAGGAGAACACCACCATTCAGATTAAAGCAGCTTCAGAGGACAGAGTGCTACCAGGTAACCAACATAGAAACAAGAATGAGTCTGTGCACACCCCTGCAAGGCCACAGAGAGTGAGACAGACATCAGAAGTCTTCACTTTAACAAGCTGGGCAAACCATTTTTGTTTTTATAGAATTTTGATCAAATCCACCTTAAAAGATCAAGTTACTGGTAAACATTCCTCTATCACATGTGTAACATGCACAGTGATTACTTACAGTGATGTGATCTGCAGAGTGACTTCAAGTCTTTTGCTGGCAGAGACAACCCTTGATTTAACCTCCAGCATCAGAGTTGTGACATTAGAAGGAGTTGGGATGTTGTAGTACTGTGAAACCTGAACACAAGGATTCCAGTTTATGCTACCAAGAAAGTGTTTTATTGATTGATTATAGCTACCTATTAAACCCTAATTACAAAAAAAGAAAAAAAATCCAAATGGTACGGTAAATGGTAAAACTACGCATATTTAAAGACCTACAGTTTTTCAATAAAATATTTATTGAAATTAAATGAATATTGTATTTTCTTTGCAGGAATAGCAGAAATACGTGTCAGTCTTCATTTGAAACAGGAGGAACCAGACAGTCACTGACCTGCACTGCAGCACATGCAGTTCCTTTCACTTCCAGGATTAACTTTCCTTTCACATCCTGCAGCATCTTCTCCTGGTAAAGTAGTTTGTTTACCGGATTAAGATCAAATGTCAGCTGGGCACTGGAAGACTGAACCGTCACTGTGCTCGAACCCTGGGGACTGAACACCAGAGTGGAGTAATGAGCCAGAGCCTGTAGAGCCACCACCGTGTCCTACAACACAAACAGAAAAGCGGAAATAATCTTCAGTTTGTAAGAAGAAAAATGAATGACAAACCACATTATTGTTATTATTGTTATTATTATTTTAATCTGACAAAATTTCACCCTTAAACACACTTCAGCATCTGCCCGTACGATGTCTAAACCCCACTCAGCTCCCCTTCAAACCCTCAGCCTCCAGCCCCCTCTGTGATGCTCTTGGACCTTTGTGATGCTTTGGGTCAAGAGTTACAGAGATGCACCACGAGAAAGCTCACCTTCCCAGTCCCTCTGCAAGTGCTGACAACAATGGGTTTTCTGGCAAACGGCACCTTCCAGAGGAACCGGCTGACAAGTCAAGGATATCACAGCCAACCTTCAGCCGTGTTATGCCAGACATGTTAGACGGCATCATTGGTTTGTCACATTACAATAACTTTCCTGCACTGAAGGACAACAGGCAAGCAAAACAATGCAATTTGCAGCAATGTCCGATTTCCCCAATGTAATCGGCGCTATTGATCGTACTACAGCTGCAATAAGAGCACCAAGTGAAAAATAAATAAATAAAAATAAATAATAACAATAATAATCCAAGAGGAAAATCTGCTGTCATTAACCAAAGTATTTTCATTCTTTAAACATCCAAATCCTATGTAATACAACATGTTGCTCACCAATATTGTGGCTCATTGGCCTGGGTCCACAATAACTGAGGCGATTGCTTCATTTGCAAAGATATGCGCCGTATTCTGTTGTTAATACTGTTCTATAAGGCCCCCTACAATCATTTAATTGGTCAGCCCCACCCACTACATTGACCAACATGGCTGAAATCCAGCATATTGATACAATATGGTAGGACATACAAAAAAGCCTCGGACCTATATGATAACTTATACAAGAAGTTGCCCATTTTGAAAAAAATGTTATTTTGGGGTCACATTTGCATGTTTCTTTGCTTTGCATTTAACATATCTCCTCCAAGAGATTTCATCGTGCTGTGCTCAAAATCGGTCTGAACCATAGACTGTATATAAAAGATGGACAGACCTCACACACTTAAAAGTGCTTCAGATCAGGTCAAACCCTTTCATGATACGACAATAAAAAACTCAAGTGCCTTCGCCAAACGTAACCATGGTGAATGGCGTCCAATGCCATGAAACAGGCAATAACAGACCCTCATTTTGCAACTAAAATGTGAGACAGTGCGAGTGAATTGTTCATCTACTCGCACAGGCGACCAATACATTTGCCTGTCTTTTACTTGTAGTAGTTATAACTGAATTAATTTTTTCGCTAACAAACGTCGGCTTCCCTCTTCAGCCCAGTAGATCACAGTAATGCACAAATTAACTGCTGTTTTGCCGACTCAAACTAATTTTAATTAGAAAACTAACTTTAATAAGAGAAAAAGAGACGAACACCAACGAAGAAGACGATTTTCGCGTGAGCACTGTGAACGAGCACTGTGATTGGCTTATGTGTGAAAAGAGGCAGGTCTTGGGGGAATTTATTATTCCTCAGTGTTGCCAACTTAGCGACTTTGTCGCTATATTTAGTGAGTTTTCAGACCCCTCTAGCGACTATTTTTAAGCTACAAATTTAGTGACTTTTTGGAGACTTTTGGAGACTGAAGTGAATCAACATATTTTACTCTTCCCAATAAGGAGCGGGTGGTGTGCAGACGCCACCCATACGAGGCTTCTTGCAGCAGCAGCAGCAGCTGCATTCAGAACAGACAATGTTCACCTCTGTTTCATGACCAGGCTGAAAATGAAACGTACAAAGCTGCTACTGGAGGATCCTGCGCTGGTTTACCGTCAGAGTAATGTCTATTAATGAAGAATGTGGACAAAAATATTAAAGTTAAAAGTGTTGTGATGTTTCAGACTCCTAATTAAAAAACAAAATACACTTAAATAGCTGAACAAGAAAAAATAAAGAAAATATTGACAGAGTTATTTTATTTATTTATTTATTCAGCTGTTATAAACATTTTAGGTTGTCTTTTTATCAGTTTTTGCCTTTCCTATGACATCCCTCTCTATTGTAGCATCCATTACAACTATATGTACTAGGCTGATTATGCTAATTAGCGACTTTTAGGACAGCCAATATCTATTTGTCTTACTGAGGAGTGGGAACAGTGGCTGTTTATTGTCAGGAACTACATGGACAAGTCACCATGCCCTATAGGGGATGATGGTGAAAAGTTGTCGTTCTGCTTTGACTACAAGGTGAAAATCAAATCAAATCTGATCTGATTTTACAAGTTCTATGTCTGCTTGTTTTGTATTAGTGCGACCATTAAGATTTTTTTTATGTTATGACAACTGCTACACAATTAAATATGAATTGTAAACAATGTAATTTCTGAATTTATTGTTCAAGCATTTATCACTAATACAGTGAAAATGAGAGGAAATGTGAATATTTGCTTTGCAAGGCGATTTCTGTATGCACCCCTAAATTTTCGGCTTGCGCTCCTAAAAATTTAAGGTAGGGGCCACTGTGGTTCTCATAAAAAAAGTAAGTCTGGAGCCCTAGATGTACTCCTGATCTCCACCAAACTCGGCAGAGAGCAGAGTGGTCAGGCCTGGAACTGATTCAAATTGACATATACTGGAAATATGGCTCTATAGCGCCCCCTATAATTATTTGATTGATCAGTCCCAACCACTGCTTTAACTGACATTGATGTAATGTGGCATATTTATATAACATGCCAGGACATACAAAAAAGCTTCTTCATGTCCAGAGGTTATCAACACCAATAGATTTTGATTTCTGACATGTCACTCATCAGCGAGCTGCTATTTAAGAAATAATCTAACCTAGACTAGATATGGTGAACTGAAGAGAAGAAGGTGTGTTCTCTTAGTGTGGGATGATGTTTTATCAATTTCAAAGTTTAATCTTTTAATAAGAGTCACTACTCCTCTTTGCCTAGAATTTTAACAAGCTGAGTACACATGTGGAAACTGGGCTGTTGAAAGAAGGTCTATAGTTGTGTCTGATAAATGAGTTTCCTGCAAAAGGACGATGTCTGTCTTCATTTCCTACAGCCGATTGACTAATTTTAACCTCTTTTCCCTTGTACCAGCTCCAAGCACATTCCAAGTGACAAACCTTAATGTATTCATGATCTAACAGAAATGAGGCTACATGCATATTACTGAAGCATGTGTGTGTGTGTGTGTGTGTGTGTGTGTATCCCACTGCTTGTTTGCATGCATGTGTGTCTGCCATCTGAGTGAGTGACATGGATCTGTGTATTAAATGTCTGCGTGTGTGCTTGTGTTGTTCTCTCATATTTTGTGTGTGTGTTTGTGTGAACTGTGCAAAGTGCTGATGTGTGTCACCAGTAGCCTTCGTTTGAGGAGGGTCCTTCAAATTCTGTGAATTGGAACAGTACTTCGCGCCCCACGATGATGTATGTAGCCGACGAATCCACACTTCGAGGAGTGCAGACCCTCAATTGGGACACACCAATAAATAGTCTGTGTCGCTTCATGAGAATGTCCATTTCCTCCACCATTGCTATAGTTGTTATTTTCTGAAACTGACATCAGAACTCAGAAATGAACTAGTATAGTTGATGTATCGCCTAATAACTATGCTAATGTAAAGCATGTATGCATGTTGGCAGTGATGTTTGACGTTGGAAATGGGTGTACCTATTTATGAATGTAAAGTGAGGATGAATATACTCTAAGGCATTTTAAGGCACAAGATACATATCATAAATGTTAAAAAAAAACATTCATTACTCATTTTCACTCGCACAGGAATGCCTCAGTAAGACTGCTGTACACTAAATATACTGTACAATAAAGGCCACTAGAGCCCCCAGAAAATCTGTGTTGTAGTACCTGGGTAGAGGAGAAGCCTCCATATTGGTTCTGCTGCACAGTCAGCCACCTAACAATGCTTGAGGAGTAGCTCTTGTCTTCAGCAGAAAGGGGGGAACTGAGTTTGGCCATCAGCACATACGAACTGATCTCCACTGACAGAGAGTCTAATGTTTCTGATGCTGTCTGAGACCAGTGGATGAAATCTCCTGAAAACAACCAATGCACAGATACAATTAGAGTTAGATTCAGGAACCCTGAATGATTTCCATAACAAAGGTGACTAACCTTCTCTTATAGCCAGAGTGTCAAGGTACTGCAGAAGGTAAGCACGGATCTGCATGTCCCCTGCCAGAGTGAAGACGTACGCCAGCAGAGCGGTAGTGTAGGTGTTACTAAGATCACTGATGGACTGTTTAAGGCATATAAGGCTCTTCTTTATCACAGGATTCTTTAACAAATTAAAGGACAACAGAAATGATTGACTACTTGATGGGTGGAAAAAATGGTGAGGCTGTCTGTGAGCTTATGAGAGATTATGGCTGTATGACTGACTGAAGGTAATTATCCCTGATTTTTCAGTTTAATTGGGTAGGCAGATCTAGGAAGCCCACTGGTGGCTCTAAACTTCCTGTTTCATATGATGGTGGGTGTCACTGTGCTTTTAGGTAAACTAAAAGTGTGCATTTGCTTTCCTTTGATAGAATATTTTCTGTAGATTGCTAAAAAATCTAAAATTAAATTAAATCCATACTACGTATTACAATATTACAGTTTGCTTGTCCAAATGAGCCACACAAGTCAAGTTTCCACTAAACATATTTTAAAAAGCTGTTATTGTGAATAATTTTGAGAAAAGTATAGCATTTTGTAAAACAAGATGCAGCACAAAGTAAGAAAAGTATCAGATTGCTTTAATTCACTTACATCTGTGGACATATTCATTTCCAGGAAGGAAGCAGTGATATAAGCAGTGAGTGTTACTTCATCAGACACACCACCCTGCAGAGCACAATGTAAACTTTATGATCAGGCATAGTTATGAACACTTTACACACAGAGTGCAAACAGTAATGATTTTCTTTACAGATAATTGTGACTTGCTAATTACAGATGGGTTTGACTCTTAACTGCTCAATCAGGAGTCCCAATAATGGTCCTAATCTGTTAAAATAATGGTCCTAATCTGTTAAAATTATCTCGAGAGGAATCATCATGGAGCATATAAGTGTTCACAAATGTGACCCATTTACTGATCTATGAATGAAAGCTTCAGGGCTTATAACAATCTCTTTCAACCTTTCTTGAAAAAGATGCTATTTTAAGAACTGCCACAGCAAGAAGTCCATCACTGTAAAAAACAAAAAAAAAAAAAAAAACAAGAGATGAGAAGGTCTCTCAATTTACCTTCATTCTAATGTTGAAGAGTTCTCCTGACTTTCTGAAACAGCCGTCTTGTCTTTGCTCATGTTGCAGCCAAGTCCTGGATTGTTCAATCTTTGTTGGGTCAATATAAATAAAAGCCTGAGCTCGGTAAAAAGACCTCACAACAAAAGCAGTCAGCCTGGGGAAAACAAAAAAAAAAGTTTACCTTTACTGACTCATGATATCAAGGAACAAAGTACAAAACATGAGTCATTATTAATGTCAATTAAGCAAATGCTTGCTTTTGATTTGGGTGGTGGTTAAAGGTGGACATTGGTGTTCCTTGGCAATATAGGCTGGCTCTAGGGGTGTGTAATGCCACCTCGCTGGAGGGGATAGAGCCTTAGCTGGTGCCTGAGGTGGAAAGGATCCAGCTAGATATTACTCTGCTTGCATCGTCACATGACTTGGGCTCTGAAACAATCTCTTTGAGAGGGTCTGGACCCTCTTCTACTCTGGAGTTGTTCCGAGTGAGAGGCAGTAAACAGATATGGGCATACTTAATGCATCCTGGCTGAAAGTCTGTATGTTGGGGTTAATCCTGGTGAATGAGAGGGTAGCCTCCCTAAGCCTTCAGGTGGGGGGAGAAGTCCTGATTGTGCTTGTGCACTAAATAGCAGTTCAGAGTACCCACTCTTTCTGGAGTCCTTGGAAAAGGAGATAAAGTGTGTTCCTGCTGAGAACACTTTAATTAGTTCTCTCTATTGCCAGCACTGAGGTGCTGGTGCATGCTTTTTGTAGAATAGATTACTGTAATACCCTGCTTTCTCATCTTCCCAAAAAATATGTTTCAAAATTACAACTACTACCAGTTTTTAATTGTTTATAAATGTCTTAATGGTCTTGGGCCTTCTCATTCATCTGACCTACTTTTAAATTATGAGCCCTTGTGGACCCTGAGGTTCTCTGGCACCGGCCTTTTGGTTGTTCATAAAGTCAGGACTAAAACCTACGGTGAGAAAAGTAAAAAATAATTTAATTATTAGACGAATATAACACAAGTAAACACAAAATGCAGTTTGGTGCTTGTTGTGTTATCTTTGTCTAAATTTTTATTTCTTTTATGATCCAAAACATTTAAGCATGATAAACATTCAACAAAATAAGAAATCAGGAAGGGGGCAAACACTTTTTCACACTATTGTAACCTAAGATATGACTGGATTAATGGTGACTGTCTTGCTTTCTACGTTTTGGGCACAAACCAGATGTTCTGCCAAATTGCACGATTGTGAATTCTGGATGGAAAAACAAAAAACAAAACAAAAAAATCTCAAAAAAACAAAAACAAAGAATTCATGTTAATCAGCACGAATACGAAGTTTTAGTTTTGTGACTTCAGTGTATATTTTCTCATGTTGTGTCAAAGTGAATATTCATAGAATTAATTTGTCATCTCTTTAGTAATGTGCTGTAAGCAGCTGTGGCTCAGATGGAGAAACTGTCTGGTATATAATAAAAAGAATATGTGGTGTAATAAATTTAAATATATTCACCAGGTGTTCCCAGGTCCTGATCCAAAAGTACTGTATGCCCCTTTATGATCTTTGTAGTTCAGCTGTTTCTGATAACCTAGACAACACAACAGCATTAGCAGCACATCAATAATAGACACTTTGTAATTTGCCAGGATTTCTTTTTTCATTACTTGTTGGCTTTAACATGTAATTATTTCCTTGTTTTACTTAAATTGTCATTGAAACATGGACATTTTAATTACTTAAAAAATTGCATGTATTTCCAATGTTTTTAACCTTTTAAGGTTGCCATGACTTTATTTGCGCATGGTTCTTAGGAGATGACATATCAGGGTTGCTCTCGAGACAAGGAGGGGAAAGCAAATGTGACTTGTTTGTGGCTAGAGTTTCTTTTCATCTTGAACCATGAATCTACAGAAATGCACTGCACTGAGCTGCTTTGGGTTTGAAAACTGCATGCCCCAGATGGGAAAGCACACAGCTAGCCAATCTGAATCTATGTACGATGCACACTCTGTAACACATAGCCTACCCTCTACAGCACAACAGTCTAAGCAAATGTCTCAAAGTTTTGATGTGAAGTTAAGTGCTGTTGACAGCAGAAACAAATGTTTATCTAACAAGGTCTATTGTCCCTTACAAGTTGGAGTTTCTTCTAAAAAGCTGAAAGTGACTTACCACTGGTCAGGAAGTTCAGTGCCTTCTCCTTGATGGCCGGGGTCAGCTGCTTTGTGTTTTGTAGGTAATGGAGGATGTAGATGTTAGGGGCCAGAAGAGCCATGTTCTGCTCCCCACATCCATACGGCATCTTTAGCAGTCCATCCAGGTTCTCCAGGGCCCGGCAGAGGATGTCACCTGTCAAGAAACAATGATTCACCAAAACTGAACAAGAAACTTACCTGACTTTTTACTTTTTATTATAGATTCTGATAAGGGCCTGCAGGGTGATGTGGTGGTTAGTACCATCACCCACGGCAGAGATGTTTCCGGTTCGAGCCTCGGCTGGGAGCCTTCCTCCCTTTTCTCCCTGTGCATGAGTGAGTTCTCTCATAGTCCAAACACTTGCATGTAAGGTTAGTGCTTTTCACTACATTCTTCCTAAAAGTGAGTTTGAGTGTTTTTTTGTATTTCTGTGTCAGATGTGTTAAGCGTTTACTCTGCAGTTCACCTGAAAACAACCTCAAGTGAAATCCAAAGACAATGAAATACCAGAGTCACATTTATATGCTGTATTTCCAACATTCATCCAGTCACTTTATACAGGATTACAGGAGCTGATCCCTTCACTCCACAGGGTGCTCACCACCCATCAGAAGTGTAGAAACCTCCAGAATGAGCACCATCTTTAACCTGAAAAATGAACACTCAGTTCAAATGAATTCATTGGTTTACCCAGCACTGATACTGTAGCTCGGGCAGATCCACCAATCACGTTGTTTGGGATTTCAAGATCTTTTTCCTCTTTCAAGATATTTCCTGTGTACAGACAGAGACACTTATCATTAAATCCCAGCAGGAGATCAGTGATGTAATGATGTCAGTTAGGCTCCTCCAAAGGGCTAAAACCAGACTGACCTTCAGGACAGAGAAGCCAGTTGTATGTCTTTGTGATCTCACGTCCTTCAGCCTGCAGAAGAGATGTGAGATGTTTACAATGAGATGCAGGGTAAAAATTTATTTGAAAGAATTACTCTGAAATTTTTTAAAATATCAAAAATGTGTGCAGTGCTTTCTTTGAGTCTTGTTTTGTGTCACCAACCTTTACTCTGAGAGATCGTGTGACCACATCAATGCGTCCTCGTTCTGGGACACTGACAATCTCATTGTCACAAGAAGCATGGGACGGTACAGCCTCAGCAGTCACAGTCACATTCACAGCCCCTAAAAAGATCAGTGAAGATCAGCTTTTCATCTCCTGTTCTTCATTATCAAAACATTTAGACACTCTGGTGGATCTCACTGAGTTTATGAAAAAAGATGTACAGAGAGTAAAGGGACAGCAGTTCCTCCATCTTGTCATCCTTTAATATTTACAGAAGGGTGGATGGAAGCCTTACCCAAGGCTGTGGGAATCATGGTCCAGCTAAGGGTCTTACTCTCGCTGCCACACAGACAGGATGTGTACTGATCACCAGAGAGGGGAGTGAGGGTGTAATCTGAGGAGGGGGCTGCAGTCACTTTCACCTGTTATACAGATACAGAATATAATTCTGTTCTAAAATTGGGATAAAATTAAGCTAATTAAGAGTTTTACCATTCATTTTAAATAACTCAAATCCTACTAAACATCCGTATGCTGACAAGGTCACAGTGATCTGGTCACGCTGTGAATGACAGGTGTCTCATCATTACCATGATGCAGCTGGTCAGGTAGTTGAAGACAGTCGCCTTCAGTTCAAAGTTCTCCCCCCAGACGATAGAGTAGGGCAGCGTGAGCTCGAGGAAGAAGGGCTGGAAGACGGTAAGTTTCTTACGAGGAGCCAAACCAAAACCTTGAGGGGACAAACAGAAAGTCTCTGTCTCCCAGGTGGTGATGGTGTCTGGGACAGTGAGGGACACATTCTTTGTTCCAGACTCTCTGGATTGGGAGATAAACACAAAAACTTTCTGTCAGACGGTAAAACAAACTTTCACAAACCAGATTTTGGTTTGTTTTAAAGTATTTCTATCTGGTGAAACTCAGCAGAATATTTATATATTCAACCAAACTATTCTTTAAACATGTCTTTAACATCCTGACAGGGAAGTTCCTTAATTAGTTCTTAGTTATTAGTACTCTTTAGTAATTAGTTAAATCTTTTAAACTTAAATCTCTTTACTGCAGACAGAATTAATAAAGGTACTGCAGACTTTTGAGATTTCTATGTTCAGATTGTTATTAAAAAGCCCAACATTTACTCATGAATTTTAAACAATTACATCATTTACCCTCCTTTAGGATTTATTCTTAATAACATCCATTCACTAATTTAATTTAATAAAACAGGTTTCCAGAACCTGCAAGTAACATCCAAATCAGGAACATCCCATTTTAGAATGAAAAACCTTTCTGTGCATTAATTTATTCTATGATGAACTGGTATGATCCTAATATCAGGACATCCATGCAGGACTCTGAAAAACCTCCAGCTGATCCAGTAAGAGATTTTTTTCAGTTAGAACTAATTGGGATTTTCATGAAGCATTCAGAAGGCTCAAGTAACCCTGAACCATTTCCTAGCTATACACTAGTTATTGATAAGTAATACACTAAGGATGCTATGGTGTCCTCCCATGAATCTCTGAATCTGTTTTTATCTCTGAAACTTTCTACAGTTATCTCTGGCTCCAGAGCTGCATGTTTCTAATCTGTGTTTACTGGTCTGACAAACCTGCCCAGTGTTTCCTTGTTTTGGGTTTTTTTGTTTTCCTTTTTGCTTTGCTATCCGCCAAACTAAATGACCCTGCTGCTCTGCTGACTGGTAAAAATATTATATGTCTCCTGGCAAAGAACAAAGTGCTGATTATTTCTATTAATAAACAATTTTGCTACAAAACCTCACCCAACTTCCACCAGGTCCCATATCCATGTTTCAGGGAAGAAAGTGCGAGCTGTCTGTATTGGTGGAGGAGGAGGAGATATCCCCATATTTGGAGTTCTTTGGAAGTTAGGTTGTAGGTCTTGGCGAGGATCTCCATTTCGATGTAAAAATTGAACCAAGAAGTAAACAAAAGCAAACAACAAAGCTTACACAGATGACCACTGTCATGAAAAACTGTAACACGTATCAACTGACACAGCAAACAGAAATAAGCTCACCATGTCTGTTTATCTTACCTAAGAATTCAAAGCACCGGACGTTTCTAATGATTAAGTTTGTTATCATTTTCAATCCCACACTCTACAAAAATCCAGCAAAGCACAATCAATATTTAAAACTCATTACAATTTCCAACATTTTTTTTTAATTTGACATCTTTTGTTGTTTGATAAGTACCTGGAAAACTGTATCAGCATATTCTTTCTGTGAAGCATGGTGTGAAAAAACAAATCTCCACCACTTCACATCCAAACATTCTGGAGGATCGATAAGTTCATGAGGGACAGAAGTTGCTTTCTTTACAGGCAGCAAATTAAATATCTGAAAAGAAAAGTATGATTTAGAACTATAAAGTAAAAAAAAGTCTTTTGTTCAGTAAAAAAGTAAAAGTCCCAATGACATTGGATAACAGTTTTAAATAAATATAGACCTACTGTAGAGTTGATGTAATGGTCTAAGTAGAAGATATAAAAACATATAGAATTTGGATTTTCTCTTTTATAGTTTTCAATTAAAGTGGTACAAGTTTTATTCACAAAGATGGTGCAGACTACAGTAAAAATAAATTATGTATACTCATGTTTTTAGGTTACATTATGTTACCTCCTCTGCACTCAGAGTCATTTCTGGTTCTTTGATGAGGACGCTCTGATCAATGGCGCTTACTCCACACAGAGAGCCTGGCAGGGCCACCAGATGAAGGCTGGTCTGCTCTCCAGGAACAGCTGAGGATGGTGAAAACTCCAGGAATACCTGAAACACGGACAGGACTCATCACACTGCCCAGACTTGCTGTGCTCAAATATAGAGGTTTTATTTCACCAACATTTATAGAAAACGAGATACTCAATCTTCTTTGACTTTTCTGCTGTTTGCTTTTATGGGGTCATGGTTAAAGTTAAAATTAAGGTCATGGAAAGGTGGTAGGAGAAGTCTGTAGTGAACTGGAAACAAGCAGTCTGTTGGTACCTGACTGTACAAAGCAAGAAACGAAAACTTCTGCACATCAAACACAAGGCCTTAAGTTTAGACCCCTCCATTATAGACTTTCAGCCGCCTGGAAGGGCCCTTTATGTGGTCAGCCCTTGGAGCATTGGGTTTTGGAGCTCCTCACATTAACATGATCAAAATGCTGACAGGCAAGACTTGCTCCATGGCTTTTCCATCTCTAGGTGGGCAAGACAGAGCTGACACTGAGCAAACTGCTGTTTGCTTTCTTCTTTTCAATTGGTTTTCCATCCATTGCGTCATCATTGTTAATGGTATGTAGCACCATATCTCATTTTCATACTTGATCAAAACCTTTTATAAGGTCAAAACCTTTTATAAGGTTTTGATCAGGCCGGAACGGTTTAGTTAGCTTATTTTTTTCATTTTCAGTCATCAGAGAGAGGAATTTAACAGGCTAACTACATTAACCGCTATTCCTACACAGCAGATACAGACTTCACATTATAGCATTTTACATATGTTCTCACTACAAAATAATCTATAGGTAGAAGTTGCAAAGGACTACGTTTAACAGATTTTGACACAAACGCCATGGCTCAGCACTGCCTCTACGGTGCAACAGTAAAAGGACACTAACAGTTTTTCCCTCAGGTTGTCCTTCCTTACAGTCTGTTGGGCTTTCTTCAACAGTGCTGTGGTGTTTGTTTTCCAGGACAGGTCCTCCTCGATGTGCATGCCCAAGAACCTGAAATCAGAGACCTTCTACACCTCGATCCCAATTTATGAAAATGGGCTGATTGTTTGGTTTTTTGGGGGACACACATGGCTTAATAGGCAAAGCTGGGGTAACTGTGTGCATGGACGTAATCTTAGGGGGGACACAGGGGACATGTCCCCTGCACTTTTTCAAAAGGCCGTTTTGGTCCCCTGCACTTTTTGTTGTCCAAAAACAATGTTTCGCTATAGTAAACAGAGATACGTCAAGCGCTAGGACCAAGCTGAGAACAGTCACTCAAGCTGAAGCCTGTTCCCCTTAGTTTAGACCGCCCACAAGCTCCTCCACTGGCTCTGCCGTTTCTTGTGTGATTGGCCGTCCCTGCTGTCACTCCACCTCGCTCGCACACCTGTAAGCTAATCTGCAGTCAGGAGTCCTTGTTAATATGCTGCTGTAAATTTGGCGTTTGTTCTGCCTGAGTCACGTCAGCTGGAAGGATTTTAACATCAGAAGAATCTGTATCCATGTGTGTATGTGTGTTTAGTAATTAGGCGCAGCCAAGATGTCTAAAAAAGGAAAAGTGGACATAAGAGACTTCTTTACAAGTCAAAGTGTAAGTTACTCAGAGAAATGTGTTACACCCATCCTGCAACATCTTATATCCACGTTAAGATCCTCCTCACCATTTACAAACCTCACAACAGTCCTGTAAAGTGTATTCTTTTATTGGAAGTGCTGATAAATAAAATGTATTATTATTATTATTATTATTATTAGTAGGAGTAGTAGTAGTAGTAGTAGTAGTTAAAAGGGAAAAATACAATATGTACAAATGTGATTTTTATACATCCAAACTAATGATAATTGTGAAGTTTATCCTCTATAACTGTATCAATAAAATTGATGATTGTTGCATCTCAAATTGTCCCACTGTTCATGTCATGCACCAATATATTTTTGTCAGGTGACGAATAGTAGAGATGCAGAAGTAGATGCAGGAGGAAACGCTGGAGGCGGGAGAGTAGGAGAAGCTGGATTTCAGTAAGCCACAGACCTTACTACTTAACTCTGCCATCATTTCTTCCTAGATGCACATTGATCCTCTTCCCTTTCCTTTCCTTTCTTAGGAAAAACATCCTGGACCAAGACCAAGTCAACTCAAATTATCTTTTAAATAAAACTGATAATCCTTCCTCAGCACTCAGTGTCATCTACTGTTCGGTCCATATATCTTGCTACGGTTCCTACAACCATGACACCTTTGCTCTTACTGGAGTTACTTTCTCTGTCATGGTGGTGAGCTGTGCAGCCTTCTAGCTCGATAGCCGTGTCTGGAATGGATGAGCAAAGCCAGGTTTCCCTAAAAAGCAGACTGTACCAGTCCTGAGGCGGGTCTGTTCACTGCAATCTGCAGCTTCAATTCATCCATTTAGTTGACAATGGATCTGACATTTGAAAGAGTGTAAAAAGTTTAATGAAAACTGAAGGGGCTGCACTGGCAGGATAACCAAAACGTAACTGGTCTCTAAAACCTAAACTACAAACACAAAAATTACATGGAGAAACGACAACAATGGCAGAGAACAAAAGAAACCAATGGGTATTTATGCACTGAGGAGAATTGACTAAACGAGGAGAAAGTGGAGCAGTTGCTAAAATGAGACCAGGTGTGCACTGAACAGGAAGTAAAGAGAACAGAACCAACAAAGACGTGATTCTACAAACTAAGACAAGAAACCAAAACACAAGTAACAGACAACAAACTATAAAAAGAGAATACTGAAGCAAAACCCAGAAGATCACGACAGGGAAACCTCTAAAAATTCTAGGACACTGGCCCAAGAAGTAGAGAGTTGGTGATCTGTGGTTTAAAGAATGGCAGGGCTCAAGTTTTCCCCGTAGAACTTATGACAGTGCTCCCACTGGTTTGCATTCATCCAACAGTGTAGTCTGGTGCCTTAGACTACATATTCAGGCACTCATTTTCCATTACAACTTGTACTTCTGCTTGAGGCAGCTACTGCTGCAGATCCATGTAGGGGGGGTTCACTAACAAGCTGATTGACAACTGCTTGGCTGATCTTTTGTGCTCTGGACTTTGGTCATCTTGTCATGTTGCCTATTCGTTTCCCAGGCTTCAGAAGTTTCATACTCACCATCAAACTGTTTATATACATGTGACATGTATATATATAGTATTTTGGTTGAAATATGTCTATGTATATATAAAGAGTATACAATATTATAAGGGTAATGCACAGGGTTAAATGACATAGTGTCTCATAATGTGAACATCAAGATGTGAGGAAGCGTAAAGCTCATTTGGCTATAGGTTGGATCCTGCTGGGTCCCAGGAAGAATAGTTGTGACTTTGCTATAAAATTTTATCAATAAAATGACAGAACAATATAATAACAATAATAATAATAAATACATTGTAAATAAAGTTTACACAAATTTTTTTTTTCAGTGATTTATTTAACAAACTTCTGAACTATACGTTGCCAGACACAATAGTTTCTCTCCATCTGTAGCTCATTCTTTTTTTATTTTTTATTCCTTTGTGAAAAATTCCACTGACTTTCACATGAGCATCCATTGGATGTTTGGTTTCTAGATGCCACTTTGGTGATGAAGGATTCAGTGCTGATAGCATTAGCTAGCTCTCCATGGTTGGCTCTCGGCTCTGCTCTGCGTATAAGGCCATACTTTATAAATTGGATTGTACTTGCACACATTTTTTTGTCTTTTAGGGGGTTTAGGACCACTTTAATCTTCATATTTTTTGTTTTAAATACTTCTCCATAACATTTACTTTATACTAGCAAGCTAGCCTCTCTACTAATTCTTTAATGTCATACATGTCATATTTGATACATACAGTTTCTGAGATCTTTTTCATCACTTTGTGATAAAAAAGGCTTAAAACCCTGTTGTACAAAATATGACACTTGTCTTCTGCCCCTGGTGCATACAATAATAATCAAATAATGCATTGCAATAATTCTGAGGTCTTATTTTTATGACTTTCATTTTCTCTCACTGACCTTATTGTTGAAACATTTCTCAGTAGCAACGTCAGCCGTTTGAGCAATGACACGCTTGCTGGGAAGGACAGCATAAGCCACAACCTGGAATTCTGGTGCCATGTCTGGAGTCACTTTCAGCTTGAATGACACCTCACCCTCATTTACTGGGAAGGAAAACCAAGTATTATAACCATTGACCGGTTTTCACATGAAAATACTTCTGGAATCCTTCAGTTTCAGGGGAAATCACAATGCGATTCTCTGATCATCTAATCACTGATTATTAAAAAAGCATTTACACACCTGTTTGATCTTGAACTTCAATTTGTTTTAGGCCTTGCATGATGATGGCTCCTCTAGATAGGATCTGGGAAGGTAGAGAAAACGTGTAAATTCTTTGTAAATTCATAACACCTTAAAAGAGTATCACAAGTGGTGATCCCTGCGCTAGTGTGCAGCATATTGGTCCACTTCTATACATTCAGAAAAAATGGATGCAACGAACTAGAGAATAAGTTTTGAACATTTCTCTGTGGGTCCTAATGGATTTTTCATTGTAAAAACTCTTAAGTTATATGTTCAGAGCATATTTAGTATCTGAATAAGTTTCCATGTTCATTTATAGGTTTTCCTAATTGAATAAAGCAAAGAAATTGTCCAGAGGAGAGGGACAGAGCATTTGCTAAACAACAGTGGTGTTACAACATACTCGGAGATGAAAGGGGAGTACGGATTTTAAATTTCTTGAATATTATAATATACTGTTCTAAGCCCAGCAGAGGGCAGGCGTCACATGGGAAAGTATTCAATGCAACCAGTGACTTGAGACTTGACTTGAATTTGTGAAAGTCTGACAGTCATGCTGCATTAGACCTTAATAAGGCTTTACATTAGTGATGTAGAAGTAAAATTCTCTACAATAATCAGTGATTCTAGATACTGTTGGTCTGCTTTGTGATTTCTCTTGCATCATGAATTTGTACAGCAAATGTTTATTTAATTAACAAATACTGGTTACTTACCGTGTTGTTTCATGATAAAAGAAGAAAGGTGACATATCTGGATATTACTCACCAGAAACATAACATCCACTGTGCCCTGGGCTTCTTTAACCAGAGTATAGTGGATGGAGATGTGCTCCTCTGTGTCACAGAGAAGTGGTTTATTCTTTGTCTTTATCTTCAAAGAACTGATTTTTTTAGTTTTAGAAAAAGGAGGTAGTGACTTAAATAATGTGTGAAATCCAGGCTCATAGAAAGGCTGTCTGTATAGACGATGCTCCTCTTTGGGTGAGTGTCTAACCTGGTTTAATGTAAAAAAAAATAAATAAATAAAATAAACATGAGTTTATGTGGAAGGAAATGATGCAACACAAGCTCAGTTTTTATTATTATATTTTGGTAAAACATTGGGTAGCAAAATACAGAGAAAAAACAGGTTTACATTTTGATGTTTTATCAGTTTCATATTGGCACAACAAACAAACAAATCAACTTTGACTGTATTAGGGCTACTGTCTACTTACTTGAAGATGGATGTGTCCTCTAAATGTAGTTGTGTTTAATGTGAAAACTGCCACACCATCACTGTCAGTTGTAATATTCATCAGCAACTGAGCCACAGACAGGTACAGCGGCATGTCAGGAATGGGTGTAGTATTGTAATAAACAGCTTTGATCTGATGAAACAAAATAATGTAACACTGAGAATTGGACATGACTTCCAATTTACTGCAACTTGCAAGACAGAAAAATGAAAGGCAACAAGTTGGACTCACTTTTCCTTCTATATTTGAGCTTCTGTTATAAAGATGTGGTGTGTCGGTAAAGGACAGCCTTCCAAAAACATCTGAAATCTTTATTCTTTTGCCTTGTGGGCGTGAAATACCTGTAAAAGAAAATTCAAAAGGTTACAACAATCATGTGTCTACCATGCTTCAATTATACATAATTTATCATTTTAACTCACTAAATCTGCATTTAGTGTACAGAAATAATAATGAAAAAAAAAAAAAAAAACTCAACCAGACCAAATAAAATAAGTTTACCTGTTCCCTCCTCTTCTACTGTGGCGCTGACATCCAGTATTTGATGCACATTTCCTTGGTCAGCATCGGTGAAGACTGACATCCTGAAAATGAAAGTTCCACAGCCATTCTTGTCTGTCTACAAAGTCAAATTGAATAAAAACAAAGAGATAAAATCAATGTTACAAAATAAAATGCTTTTGTTTCAGCAGTTTCTCCCAGCACATGCAAAAAGCCCCACCCAGCAAGCCGTCATCATCATTGTGTCCAACAGCTTATGCAGAATATCCAGCCCGCATGAATGACTACAATTACCCGACTGTAGGTGGATCTTTGCAGATTTAAAGTAGAACTCATCAGTCAAAGTACTGATGGTCCTCATCTTCTAATCTCCTGCTGGTAAAGTGAACAGCTGGACTAAGACGAGAGCTATGGGGTGCTGTCATCATATTCCAGAGAAAAACCCATCTTCTTTAACAGCATGTTAGTATAACTTTGTTAAATGTGTTGTTCATTTTATGAGTTTCTTTAAATTGTTTGGAAAATGAACAGCTATCGATTAGGACTCTGTTATTGATTAGAAATGTTTTGTTTTACTGAAACGTTGTGAAAAAAAATCAAAAAGGTCATTTTTCCATGGAGCCACAGAGCCCCCTAGTGGCTACAATCACCAGGACCACTGCATTTCAAACGGCATCTAAGAGTTTTATAAGATTATCCCCCCCCCCCATGTCTTAGAAAGGTAATCTAACATTGATTAACTTTTTAGCTTAGTCCTCCTGTTTCTCCTTCCAGGTATACTCTCACCATTCATACATGTGCCACTAACCAATCAGGTTGTTTTAAAACATTCCTGGACAAATTAATTAATTATCTATTTTTGTTGTTCATTAACCAGTTTTATTCACAGCTAAGTTTGGGTGCTGTTTCTTTTGTTACATACATACATATATGTTTATATCCAGAGACGTTTAAACAATTATTGCCTTATTCAGTCTCTCTTGTGATGAGTAGTTCTTCACTCATCTAAATAGTTAAATGTTTTTGCTGATATAATAAGGATATGCTTCATACATGACATTTCTTAAGTACGGGAGAATGGAAGTATCTTTTAGTCATTATATTCAGGTACATTAGTTTTTCAGTTTTAGTCATCAAATTACATTCCACCTCCACGCCAGAATCCTGTGTTAAGATTGGCTGGAAGTTTCATACATCACCCTGCAGTGGAAGAAGCTTAAACCCCAGCAGAGACAAAGAAAGAAAGGAATCCCCAAATTTTCGAAGAAAGAGAACATCTTCGAGTTTGAACCAAAGCAAGTAATTGTTTGTCTTGACCGTTTTTATTGTTGTTGTTGTTTGTTTGGTTTTTTTGCACCTTTTCTTTTTTATCCAATTGTGAAAGTTTTTGAATTGTCTTAATTTTTTGAAGATCCCTGTTGATCCCTGTTTTGAAATTTGGAAAGTCAAAAGTTTTCTCCTCAAAAACAAATCTGAAGTTTTGAAGCGTGTTACCAACAGAAACTCAAACTTTTCAGTGATTGATCGAAGAAGCTGCTGTAACAGTGAAATTTCCCCTCTGTGGGATCAATACGGGATCTTATTTTATCATATAAAAAAGTGTGTGCGACTGGATAAAACTGCTACAGAGAGTGGGGAATAGGTACAAATGTACCCAACAACACTGGGTTCACAGAAGGGTCAAATGGCTGTCAGATCCACAAATATGATTTTATAAATGAAGAAGGAGTTTGCAGACACATTCATAAGGACTCTACTGGAAAAATACATAACTTGGAATAATTTCGTGGCAAACTATTTTGATATTTTTTAACACAGGACCCGTCTGTGGAAAAGTAATACAGTTGATAATGGAATAGATTGATAATGTGACATTCATGCCACGAAACTGGTAGGAAATCCCATTATGGTGAGGCAGACAGGCAGGGTACTGCCTACCTCGCCTGCTGACTTTTCTCTGCACTTTATTGTACTATCAGCATGAATAATTCTCTCACACAGTTTAAACACATTACACAGACTGTAGAGAGTCATGGTTTATAACAAATATTTCTGTAAAGTTCATATTGGTGATATGCTGAGGAACAAAAACGGGCATGCAACCCAGTTTGTATAGGATCGTGCAGTCAGAGGCTAGGCACAGCTCGGCACTACATCACCTTTGATTCGCTGCCTCACCTGCCTCTCCTAACCGCACGTCACTGATGGAGATGTATGAGGACTTTAAAAGTAATAAATAATAATGGATTAGATTTATATAGCGCTTTTCAAGGCACCCAAAGTGCTTTACATTGTGTATCCATTATTCATCCACTCCTCACTCATACCTGGTGATGGTAAGCTACGTGTGTAGCCACAGCTGCCCTGGGGCAGGCTGACGGAAACGTGGCTGCCAATCCGCGCCTACGGCCTCTCCAACCATCACCAAACATTCAATCACCAGTGATGCCAGCAATGGAGTCAAGGAGGGTTAAGTGTCTTGCGTGTAAGTGTCCCAAGGACACAACAACAGATGACTGCGGGAGTGGGAATTGAACCGCAAACCTTCTGGTCATTGGACGACCTGCTCTACCGCGTGAGCCACTGCCATCCCAAAAGTGTCTTACCCTGCATTTTGCTAACAAAACTTGCTGCCTCAGCCAAGTGGTTCACCAATGTCTTTGCTCTTTTGTGTGGTCTGGTATTGGTCTAGACTAGACTGTAGCTGGATCTCTCAACCAAACATTTTCCAAACCCACTTCTAGTTGGTTAGTAATGAGTTTGGTTGTTATTCTGTTAGTAGATTAAATTAACACAATTGATTATAGCGTAACAATAGTCCACATTAGTGCACACAACAAATTCTAGTGTCCTATCCCTCAGAAGACCAAGTTAAGGCTGATAAGAATGTTAATGTTAGTCTGCATCTGTCAGTAGAAAGATGAATCTGTAACCATAGTAACTACACCTGTATTGTCTTTGTGTCACATAGGCCAGTTTTCACAGGCTCCTTTTGATTGATGGGAACAGCAATAGAGATAGAGTATATATGTTGACCATTAAATGGTCGACACACCTCAACTGTAGCAGTTCCTGCGACAGGCTGTCCATATGTGTACCTAATTTAATCAAAACAGAGAGAAAAACTTCATTCATGGGAGAGAGAGAGAGAAAGAGAGAGAGAGAGAGAGGGCATTTGACATTTTATACAGGTTTTACTTACTTTGCACATACTTCAGCTTTAAATTCTTCCTGGCTGATACTCACTTCGTCATCGACTTTTAGCATCACATCAAATTTGGGCAAAACTATAAACAAAAATGCATGTTAACATTTACCACTAAAATAATAAGTAGACTAAACTGTTCTGTAAAGAAACAACAACCCTAGCTTACCATACTTCTCCACCTTGAAGTTGTGATATACTTCATCTGTACCCATTTTCACAGTGATTTTGTACAAGCCCTCACGGGCCTCAGAGTTCAAGGAGTAAGAAAGCTGTAAAACTTTACTGCTGGAAGTTTTGTTCAGCCACTGTCCAATCTTGTTTTGATGATCCTGTCCAGTAAGACAAATCAGAGGGAAATATGTTTTCATAACACATACACACACAAAGAAAAAAGTTAACCAGGCTGCTTTGGTGTGAATATTTCACTAAAGGAACAGATACAAGTGACTTGTATGAAGTACAAACAAAATATAACGTTGCAAATGTTGATTATTAGTTGGACAACAATCATAGGAGCACTTTTTTGCTAAACAGCATTAAATTCTGCATTTTGTCTGCTGACCAAATAGAAATTTGTCTCAAAATCCACTCTGTATTAATCAATTTTATCAAGTTATGGTTTGCTGAATATTACTCAGAGTTCAAGTAAATTTAGTGTTGCAAAATAAAACATAAAATGATCAAACTCCTACTACTGAGAGCTCTGAGAAAACAGTCAGTAAAGTAGCCCTTTATCAGGCACTCACTGAAATAACTGGAAATTAAAATTTTCAAACAGAAAAGAGTTTTACTATAATATCTATATATTTGTATTTGTATACTTTAAATACCAAATATTATTAAGTAGTAAGTGATCAGTACAAATATTTTTTTCTCGTTTTTATGCAGAAGAGAGAGCTCAGTGAGATAGCTGGGATGTAACCTGTTCTTTGATGATTGGTGTGGTTCTATTAGGGCTGGACAATAATTCAAAATCAGTATATATCGCAATATACTTTTATTCAATAACGGTGATGTGAGTTTTGAACACATTTCCGATATTTCGATATACATACAGTATATGATTACAGTGTTTAACTGACTGAATAAGCGAAGAGAACACAGATGAAATCGATGATAAGAGAGCAAAGAATAACTCAGTGGTACATAGGAGTGGTTTGGTTCAGTGTCGGCAACTGATTGACTTTGTCCTTTTCGTTTTCACTTCCCTCTAGCGACTTTTTTTTCTTAATTTTTTTTAAGCGACTTTTGGTATTATTGGAGACTTTTGGGGACTGTAACATAGTTTTACTTTTCTCAGTGAGGATCCCACCATCCTCACCTCACACAGCAGCTGCTGCATCAGAGCAGGAGATCAGCTCTGTTTCATCACCAGGCTGGAATTGAAACGTGCAAAGCTGCGGCTGGCTGATCCCGCGCTGGCTTACCGTCAGATATTAATGTCGATTAATGAAGAGTGTGGACAAAATATTTAAAAAGTTACAGACTAATAAAATTTATAATTAAATATAATTTTAAATTAAAATATAAAAAAATACACTTAATAAAATTTAACTAAAAAACAAAGAAATATTAACTGAAGAATTTAGTTTTATTAAGTTTTGCTGATCAGGCTGAACAGTGCATCTGAAGCTTAGAGTATGCTGAGTCAGAAGATGAAGGATCAATTGTTGCTCACTTTTTTTCTGTTTATTGTAGCAATTGTGAGTACTTTTATTTTTAAGCCTAAGTGAAGCACCATTGTTAAAATCTTTAAGAATAACATAATAAGCCTAAGGCAGCACGTGCCTGAGACTGTACACTAAGCGAAAGGAAGGAGGCAGAGGACTAGCGAGTGTCAGAACCATTATCCAGGATGAAACATCCAACATCCTTGAAAACATCAGGAAGATGGCCTCAGTGGATGAAGTGCTCGGTGAAAGTCCAAGGCAGTGGAAAACAGACCATGTGGTGATGGAGGAACCTTCATGGGAGGAAAAGCCCCTCCATGGGATGTACCACCGACAGATAACGGAAGTGGCTGATATCGAGAAATCGTACCAATGGCTAGAAAGGGCTGGACTGAACGACAGCACAGAGGCACTGATCATAGCTGCACAGGAGCAGGCCTTGAGCACCAGAGCAATAGAGGCCCAGATCTACCATACAAGGTGTAGACTGTGCAAAGAGGCCCCTGAGACAATCCAGCACATAACTGCAGGGTGTAAGATGTTGGCAGGGAAAGCTTACAAGGAGCATCATAACCAAGTGGCTGGCATAGTGTACAGGAACATCTGCGAGGAGTACAGACTAGAAGCTCCGAGGTCAAGGTGGGAAACATCTCCAAAGGCGGTAGAGAATAACCGAGCTAAGATCCTGTGGGACTTCCAGACTGAAAATGGTAATGGCAAACCCGCCGGACATTGTGGTGATGGACAAACAGCAGAGGAAAGCCGTTGTGGTTGACATCGCAATACCAAGTGATTGCAACATCAGGCAAAAAGAACATGAGAAACTGGAGAAATACCAAGGCCTGAAAGAAGAACTTGAGAAGGCCTGGAAAGTGAAGGCAACAGTGGTGCCCGTGGTCATCGGAGCACTCGGGGCAGAAACCCCCAAACTAGAAGAGTGACATCTTTCTTTTAGTGGTGCTACGAGAAGTATAGTGTGATCGGTTGGACATTTGAGGTGGGGTTAGTAAACTCGGAAAAGCTTGAAACTGAAAGTTGTGACTTCCACATTTCCGATGATGGATAGAATGGATCATTTTAATTAACAGCTAACTGAAGTGGTTAGAAAGTCTGAAAATAATTACAACACATGGTAAATAAAGACACAGGCACTGCTGTGTGCTCAGCCTCGCCCTGCCATGTACAAAGTTTCTTGTTAAGTATGAAATAACCGGGCTTTTGGTTATGGCACACTGGTGACAGGTCACAATAAGATCGGCTCCTCGCTAATCGACTGAAAAATACTGGTAATATCAACTATCGACTTGAGTGCATTTAGTAAAAGTGATTGTGAAAGATCTTGTCAACCATCCAAAGCGATGCAAAAAAGTACAACCAGTATGAGTGATAGCATGACCGCGAGTAGGGCTTGACAATGACTCTAATGCTAACCACGCTCACACCCGCCCTGAAATTTTTATGTTTGTATAAATGGTGAAAATCAATAAACAGATTGTTGAAAGAAACGTATAAAATCACTGGGTCAAATGTTTATTGCACTTAAACAGATTTATGTTTGGATCATTTCTGTCCTGTACAGCTCTCTGAGTTAACCACAACAATTGCTTCATCTAAACTTTTAACTTGTATTTTAGAACCCATCCCAAGCAAACAGTTTAAGGAAGTTTTCCCTTAATTAATACATCTGTATTGGATTTAATCAGCATATCTTTTTGACAGGATATTTACCTCAATCTTTTAAAACTGCCGTTACCAAACCTTTACTTAAATAGCCAACTCTTGACCAAGGAGTGTTGGCTAATTATAGACCTATATCAAACCCCCTTTCATGTAAAACATTCTTGAGAAAATAGATTGAACACAACAATGCACTCATTTGATCAGAAATAATCAGTATGAAGAGTTTCAGTTAAGATTTAGAGCTTTTCATAGCATAGAGACAAATCTGGTGAAAGTTACAAATGATCTTCTCATGACCTCAGATAAAAGACTTCTCTCTGTACATAGAGCATTTTGTTATATCTCAGTGCTGCATTTGACACCAACATTCAGACTTTAACATGTTATTTGATTGAAGGAGCCACATTAGCCTGGTTTAAGTTATATTTTTCTGTTTGCTAATATAAATAATAAGTCTTGGAGTTCTTCTGTATATCTGTGCTGTATTTATATTCCCACAATGCAATCTTGTGTAAGTGGAAGTAAATGGATGGATTTAGGAATGTGAAGTTTGATGTCCTCTCATTTATAATTAAATATTGTTAAAGGTGTTAAGTTTAAAATTGCATGATAACCTGCATATTGTACATTTAAAGATTCCTTAACAAACATAATGTCACGGTATAGAAATATGAGGCGAGGAGGCAGGAGGCAGACCGGTGCAGAAATACGGTTGTAATTAAAATAACCGATGGACTTACAATAAGAAAACAGGGGAAACACAACGAAGCAAATGTGCAAATTTAACCAGGTGTGATGATGCAAAGCAAACAAAAATACAAAAGGGGAAAATTCTACAAAATAAAACAGTACACACAACAGAACTAGGCAACAGTAAAAACTAATTCAAACCCATAAATTATGACACATTAATTGATTCATTAAAATTTTTATGCTACACAAACTAAGTGTTGTGCATTTCACACAAAGCTGTTTCTGAAATTAATCTACAGAATTAACAAGAAAATACACAATGTCTACATTTTCTTACCTCGAGTTCAATGATGCTGTACTAAAAATAAACAAAAAGGAAAGGATTAAACACAAGTTCATCATACTGTTTCATGATTCTGAAATATTTTTCTTTATTTAATGAAATTAGGCTTTTACAGCAGTCAGCAAAGACTGGCATAACAAGTTTACTTTTTAACTTTAGTAAGACATTATTAATCAAGTCTGGCCTTCAGAACCCAGCCTTTGCTCAGCGATGATGTGAAGGTTCATGAAAAGAACAGTGACAACTATCCTTTAGTGGTAGACACTCGGGGAAAACGATGGAAGCAATTTGTCCTCAGTGTTGAATTCACAAATGACAGACCTAAGTTTTCATTTCCTTGCTGAAATCTTCCCAACCTATTTTAAAATGGGCTTTGTCCTATGTTAAATACTTTTCAAAAGATCACACTAATGATAACACCCTGAAACTGTAAATGGCTGAAATTTGAAGTTATTGATTTTAACAACGTATTTGAAAACAAGAAGTTCAGGGGATGGGGGTGTTTGTGGGGATGTTTGTTAAATTTCATGGTGTCATAAAAATAATAATTAAAAAAAAGTTTAAAGGAAACTGAGAAAGCTGTATGATGAAAGTATAATGCAGGTTTAAGAAAACATTCATGTTTAACTTTTGTTTAATTGCATCAGCTGCTGTGGACAGTCCACTTGGACTCTGTGGTGGAATTGTAAACAGTGGTGTCAAACAAAGAATTTTATACTTAAAGCTACTCACCAGCTGATTTGCAGGTCTAAACTTGCTGTCTAATGAGACCACTCTGAAATGTACTGAGAGAAATTGAAGTATTATATTGTTGGCATCTTAACTACATCAATGCTGATTTAACACATTCTGGTTACAAAAGGGCACAGAAAGAAAAGACACACTCCTAAAAAGCCATGTTTTGGAATTTTATTGATCAACAAATATCACAGTTGGATTTTAAACAGATGACCAGAGGATTAGCTCTCCCTGTTAGAGAACATTGCCACTAAGTGATTGGTCTGAATATGGGAGGTTTTAGGCAACGTAGGAGATGGCTCTAAAGAACGCTCCTTAACCATAAGTTTCCCAGTAGAGCCATCCACGATCCGATCAACTCAAACCAAAACAGCAGTTTATCACCTTTGGAATCAATAAACCCCCAAATGGGTTGCCAGCGATGTCCAGAACACGTCTTTGCATTCCTGGTCCTTTAACAGGTATGATGATGAATTAGCCTTTGTGTGTGAGCATGAATGCGTGTGTGCACTTGCGTGTGAGGATTTGTGTGCAGACTGCAGTATATGAGTTGGGGTGGCCTGAGTGAGTGTATGACTCCCAGTCCGGCCCTGCCAATAATACAAAAATAGAAACTTTAGGCATTTCTAGCCCACTTTGGGGGGGTGCTGAACCACCCCTAAATTGAATCCCAGCAACCTGAAAATTTGAGAGATTTATTTATTTTTTATGTATTTTTTTTTTAACAAAGTAGAAATGTATAAAAAAAACCATACTGTGCTTGCTTGAAAGATAATATTTTAACAATAAAAATGCTTTATCATATTTATGTAGTTTTTTTCATCTACTTAAATAAAATCTATTTGTTGAATCTATTGAGATGAAAAGAGGGAAGGAGAGGAGAGAAGGCAAGGTCAGGAAGAACCAGGTAAGAAGAGAGAGTTGAACACCAAAAAGTAATCGTGTATTTTTATTTATGCATTTGTATTATATAATACATAGATTGATAAAGTCCATTTCTGTTAATGTGTTTTACATGTTTTGTGCTGTATTTCAAATAAAAGTCCAAAAAATTTGTCTATTTTTGGTACTCGCTACAGGGAATGGTTTATTCCAGAAACATACATACTGTTTATGTGTATGTTGAGGAGCTGCTGTATCAAAATGTATTGTCTTCCCCCAGAAATTATACTTACAGTATGTTTCTTTTATGATTCCAATCCATTCCTCTTTTGCTGTGGCTCAGAATTTAAATAACCTTTATCAGATTTGATGGTCTAGTAACAGACTTTTACCAAAAAGTGTTTTTCTTTTCTTTCACAAATGTAGGAATGAAATTGTGTTAAAATATATAAAACAGTTAAATTTCTTTTGCCTGGCTGGGCAGCTGTCTGGGGGCTCAGCACCCCTAAACCTCTGATCCTAGAATGACCTGGTAGAAACCAATTAATCATGAAAAGAAACCAATTAATCATGGAATTTTTAATTCTTCCTAGAGTTTCATCAAAGATCCTGAATGTTGATGTAAGAGAAGATGAACCAGCATGGAATTTAATCACAGGTGTTTTGGGAATAGAAGGTTTCTAATAATTGACCTAGTAATGGGATATCATAGATAACCTTGGTTTAACTTGACTTAATGAAACTTCTGGGACAGTTGGACAAACAAAAACTTCCTATGACATTCTTTGTAGAGAACAGAAGAAAAAAAAACACGGTTGAGGACATGTTAGTGCTGAACAATTATGGGTAAGTGTTTGTAAAAGAACTCTGCATAGTGTGTCATGTAGACTAAACTATGAATATCACAGATCATCAGCTCATAGTTACCTGTCTGTCCAGGGAGGTAGATCGGTTTATCTGTTTGGACAAACGTTGTTGCTTCATAGACTTTGATCTTGACTTTTGTCACTTTTTTTGAGTAAAATGTGTCTCCTTGTACCTCTACCTGAAGGTTATGCACCTCTTCATTTGTCACTAAAGGAACCTTTAGGAGGAAAATTTATATAAATATATACAGGAAGGTCATTAACTCTGGCATTCGTCTTTGTATATAATTCCATCATTGGTCTCCAAATCAAAGGACATTGTATTGAAAGATGCTCAAGAAAGAAAACAAAAACAATCTGACCTGAAACTCAATGCACTCATGAAAGTTTTCACTGGATGTCTTCTCAAGAAGAGTTGTGTTCATGTCTTGGGACCTCAAGGTGACAGTCATGACCAGAGTCCCGTTGGGCTGCAGGAGACTCACACAGAATCTGGTCTCAGCTCCAGCTTCAAGAACTGCAGGAATGGCCACCATATAATGTCTACACACAGACAGGTTACAGGAGTTATGTTATCGGTTCTGACATAGAGGAAAATATGCATCACAGTGTTCATCTAAACCAGAAACATCAACAATTTCTCTTGTTTGCAAAGTACAAGAAAACTTACGGTTCAGACAACACTTTAACCACATGCATCCAGCAGAAGAAGACACAGAGTGTCCATGTCCACATCTGAATCCCAGGACAACCCATGACTAACTGTGATGACCCTCAGAGTCAGCGTCTCTTAAAAAGCTGCTGATAACAGAGGTCCCCGAACTCCCCCTTCAGCTTTGCCCACACAGAACCAACCTCCATCTTTTATTTGATTCCAGTGTCTCTCACTATTTAATCCTGTACAGATGTGATGCTGACTGTATACAACATTCTCAGTAAGAATAATATAACATTTTGAAGGAATTGGAGTTAAGATTCTCTGTAAGACTGATGTGATTTTCAGGCTTTTATTTTCTGTGTTTCTGGGTTTGGAGAACAAAGTTCAGTTAGTCTCAATCTCACTGTGCAACAGGAAAGGGGCGGAGACAGAGCTGCATGACCAAACCAAGCCAACTGTTTAAGCAGTGAGATTTATACTGTTAACCCGTTGAGCAATATCATCAGACCTGTTTGTTTTTCATGTGGTCTTTCGAAACATGCATGCTTTTATTAGAATTTTTTTTATTTTTATACTCTTTTGGGTGTTGATAGAAAGAAGTTTATTTTAATTCTAAATAAGTGCAGTGCAGTGCGGTCTTGGAGCTTATTTGTTAAAAATGAAAAACTTCAAGTAAAACAGGAACTTGTTAGGGTATATAGCTTTTGCCCTTTTTTCCTTTTTAGTTTCTCCTTTCCTTCGATCATGGTGGATGTCACTGATCCTGCTCAGGGTGGCTGATTTCCTGTGCGTTGTTTCTAAACTCCAGTCTCCATTCTTCTCATTGCCAGTTCGTTTGTTCATCCATGCGCCGACTCTGCCAAGTGATCACATGCAAGTTCAAGCTTGCTTAAGTCATTTCACTCACCTTTGACTGCTTCACAGAGGGAGTTAACTGGAGCCACTTGTTCAATATTCCATATTAGCAAAAGGAATCTGCACTGCCACCACAGTCACTAATACTCACCGGTCAGTAACTTTCACTTGGAGAATTTCTTCTGGATTTTCTGCAGGCAATTTAATCTTAATCTCTTCTCCCAGAGACCCTCATGAGATGATTCAGCTTATCTGTTCCTGGTTTATTTTATCATGTTAGAGATCACCTGTTCAAATAACCCCTGTAAATAAGCCGTTCTCTCAACTCACCTTCTCCAGTCTTCCCGATTCATCCTAAAACTAATGTGAACACAACTCTTCAGTCGTGAATGTGAGGTGTTGTGACGGCCCTCTCATATCAGCTGGGCCTGATTTTGTTGAAATTTGCTTCAGTTGTTAATAAATCCTCTGGCTATATTTGGTTGAAACCCCGCCTTGTTTCCGTTGTTGGTTTTAACATTCATGATGCTTACCCTCAGAACACAGGAACCAAAAACCTGAGATTTGAGAGCATGTTAAATAGAAAAAATCCCAACAGAGGACACTGTCTGGCTCTGGTCATCTCTAAAGGTCTTGAAATTTTCAAGGTTGTGCTAATGTTGCTCTGTCTGATCCTTCCTGTGTTTTCTTTGAGTGCTGTTATTGTCAACAAAAATAACCAAGTCGAGGTTTTCAAACATTCTTTCTCTCTCTTCTAGCCTTCAGTCAATAAGCATGTGGATAATTTCAAAGGTAAAATTACAGCATTATTGATGTCATTGCTCCCACCAAGGTGAAAGTGGTCACTGCCAAAATGAGAGCTCCATGGAAAAATGACATGCTGGTAAGAGCGGAAAAATTAGAAAGCAATTAAGTTGAATGCAGGTGGTGAAAAACAAATTTGCAGTATCACTTTCAGATTTGTAAAGAGAAACTGAGGATTTATGATCTGGAGCTGAACCATTTTTCTTTTCTGACATCATCCAGTGTGTGGAAAGACAATATTAAAACATCATCAAGTTTAAAGATTCCAGCTTAAAAGAAACAGATGCAGATTTGAACTTCTAAATAAAAACTACTGAAATGCAGCAGAGAACAGGTGGGTCTTTAACCTGGATTTAAATAATATAAAAATGTTTCAGCTGATCTGAGGCTTTCTGGGAGTTTGTTCCAGACATGTGGAGCATAGAAGCTGAAAGCAGCTTCTCCATGTCTGGTTCTGACTCTGGGAACTGATAAGAAACTGGATCCAGATGACCTGAGGGTTCTGGTAGGTTCATACTGGGTCAAGAGGTCACTGATGTATTTTGGTCATAAACCATTCAGAGCTTTAAAGACTAATGAAAAAATCTTGTATTGACTGTTTTGATGAGATAGTGACCATTTGTGAAGACACAGCTAGTCATTAATAATTGTGATCAGAACTGTTTTTACTGGACACTGTTATCTTTAGTGCCCCTGGGAGCGAAATTGTAAAACACATCAAAGGACTTTATTGTCTTCTTCTGTGGTCGGTCAACATGAACCTTACTCCAGGGGTTCAGCACCACAGGCCAAGTTCATTGAGGTTTTTTTCCTAACATCCACCAACAGCAGAACTTTAAAGTCTATTCTCTGATGAACAGGCAGCCAATGTCAAGACCTCAGAGCAGGACTGATGTGGTCCACTTTCTAGGTCTTAGTGAGAACCCGAGCAGCAGAGTTCTGAATAAGCTGCAGGTGTCTAATTGATTTTTTAGGTAGACCTGTAAAAATACTGTTACAATAATCAAGCAGACTAAAGATGAAAGCATGGACTAGTTTTTCCAGGTCCTGCTGACACATCAGATCTTTTACCCTTGATAAATTCTTAAGGTGACAATAGGCTGATTTTGCTATTACTTGTGTTTCTCAAAATTAAGGTCTGAGTCCATCAGGTTTTTAGGTGTATAGACTGAAGCTCTGTGGTGACCTTTAATCGTTTCTCTTTGACTCCAAAAACCATCACCTCAGTTTTGTTTTTGTTCAACTAAAGGAAGTTCAGACACATCCAGTCATTAATCTCCTCAATGCATTTACCAAGAGTCCTTATGGGGCCTCGGTCTCCTGGTGACATTGTAATATATATCTGTGTGTCATCTGCGCAGCTATGGTAACTAATTTGTTTTTCTTTATGACCTGTGCCAGCGGGAGCATGTAGATGTTAAACAGAAGAGGCCCCAGGATGGATCCTTAGAGAACTTCACATGTTATTCTTGTTTGCTCAGATGTAAAGTTACCTATTGACACAAAGTACTTTCTGTTCTCTAAATAAGATTTAAACCAGTGTGGCGCAGTGCCAGAGAGGCCCACCCAGTTCTCCAGTCGTTTAAGTAAAATATTGTGGTCGACTGTATCAAATTCAGCACTGAGGTCCAGTAAGACTAAGACTGACATTTTTCCATCGTCTGTATTCAAACATATGTCCTTAATGACTTTGGTCAGAGAAGTCTCAGTGCTGTGGTGCTGTCTAAAACCTGCCTTCTATAAGCCCCTGTACTCAGCTTCCCTTGTGTTTGGCCGAGAGTAATGGCCATTTTAAGTTCTTTGAGAGTATTTTGGGAAGCTAACTGTTAGCCATTCAGCATAGCATATTTACCGCCTGTAGGCCCATTTGCTGCAATTCATGTTGGTGGTTCATATTACATCATTCATGTGAGATACATCATGCTGAGTGCATTAACAGTTGCTTTATTATTTATGGGCATTCATGTTATATATTTAATAACTAATTATAATCAGACATTTAGGCACATGTTTATTCTGTGTGGACAGTTACATTTATCAGGGAAACATGTACTCATAATTTGTATTTCCTTTATTCTTTTTGTAGAAAACCACACACATGCACCACTGTACACACGCATCTCCCACTCATCAATAAAGACAGTTCAACGCTGAATCCTGGACCTGGTCATTCCATCTCACCTCACCTGAACATAACAATTGTTGTCCTAAACCGACACCCTGCAGTGATTACTAATCCACCCTTAAACTAGCTACAGTCCTCCCTACAGCCTGCATTCCCAAAAATGTAGAAATTCGTAATAAAATGCAGTTTGTTGTTAGCACATGTTGATATAAGCCAATTATTCAGTTCCCAGTAATCTACTGAATCTTTCCTCCACCCTTCTGATGGTTGGCACAGGTCCACTGATGAAAACAGCTGCTTTCAGAGAGCTCACTGTGTTTAACAGTCCAGTAACGTCCTGTTGCTGAACCTTAGATCCTTGCTTGGAGACATCATTTGATCCTGTATGTAGAACGATGTTTCTCACATTTGGGTGATCAGCCACAGCTTTCAGAATCCTCTCCTGTGTGTCACTGATCACATCCTTAGGAAAGCAGAGGACTTTCCCCACATCTACCGAACATCATTTACAGTGGAATCACCAATAATCAGAGTTTCTGGCCCAGCCTTTAGCTTCCCCTGTGGCTTTTTCCTTTCTGACCAGTTTTCAGTCCTCACCTCGCAGTCCTGAGGTCATCATCATCATCATCATCATCATTTTTAAAAGCAAGTCCATGCAGGAGCAGTATACAGCAACACGTCCCAGCCATCATGAGAGGGTATTTTCCAGGATGTAAATGATGGAAAGGGAGCTCAGTGCAACCCTTTATTTAAAGAGGAGCCATCTTCTCTTGGTCTTATCCTTTATCAGGGTGCATTTGAAGTGGTTAATCCACTTTGTTATTCTAAAAAAAAAAAAAAAAAAAAAAAAAACACAAGATTCTAGCTGTTTAGCTCACTCTAACAGATATTTTGCCTCATAACAGATCATCCATAGATCTAATGCAGCTGGTACTCTTGTGTAAGGAGCAGGACTTTTTGGGAATAATTTGGGATGGACAAGGTGTTTGAGCCCCTTATTAAAGACCTGAAAGCTCTTGAGGAGACTGGCATCGAGATAAGTAATGGGCAAATGGTCAGAGGTTGACTATGGGCTATTTCATCCTGATGATATTTTTTTCTCCCTTCTTTCCCTTTTTCACTTTGTTTATTAACTCTGATTCAAAGTAAATAAACAAATATATGAATCAGATTATCAAGAGGAGCCTTACCCATAGACCTCCCCTTGGCAGAGAAAATTTGTTCAGCACGATACAGCAGATGAGATGATAGAGGTACAGTAAATACTAAAGCATGATCTTTATTCTGAAAATTGCAAGTGACTGAAAACAGTTCACGTTCATCCTTTTGTTGCAGAAGATGTGCACTAAAGAGCAGGTTGTGGAGATAAACAGCAGATGTCTGGAAAAGTAAAAGTTTACCTCTGATTTTAGAGATCTTGTTTACATTGTCACGTTTAAGATTGAAAATAAATACATATGGAAGCACATATTACAGTATTTGGCTTTAAACAAGGTGACACAATGCTCAAGTAAGTTTAAATAAAAAGCAGTTTTTACCATGTTGGTTCTTTACGAGGGTGTGGGCTCAGCCCCTAATGTTCCCAGGTCCAGGAAACACCCCTGATCTACACTCCTAACTTCACCTATGGTCACGGGCTGTGGGTAGTGACTGAACGAACGAGATCTGTCTATCTGTCTTATAACGCTGGTGTTGTCTGAAAATTTGATGGCGTTGGTGGTGTAGATGGAGGAACAGTCATATGTAAAGAGAAGGAGAAGGCTGAGGACATGCACCTGGTGTCTCAATGTCCTGGATGACGGTGGAAGAGGTCTCCCATCCTGATGTTCTGGGTTGTGTTGTGAGAAGGTCAAGTGTCCAGGTGCACAGTGAGCTACCCAGACTAAGGTTACTTAACTTCTGAACCAGTTTATGGGTTAAAACTGTGTGGTAGATGATCCACTTTGATAGGTTTCAGTGGGAGTATGATTTTCCAAAACAAACCACACCAGTGTACAACTTAGCAATGCCTGATAACCGATTAACTGATTAAGCCCTTATCAAGCGGGGTCACATGGCTGCAATGTTGTTGATTAGTAGTCATGTACCGGGACCGGTACGTCTGCATCTTAAGGGGTTAACAATCATCATGTTGATGAGTTAACAGTTCAGTTTCTTCAGCTGAGGTCAACAGGCCAACTTTTTTTTTTTTTTTTTTTTTTTAACAAGAAAGAAACTCTATTTTGATGTCACATTCGGCTCATTGTCTGACAAGATCATTCAACACAGTGTAGTAGATACATTTAGTATTCAGTTGGTTCACTTATGCAAATTTGGTTTGGTAAATGGAAAACTGAACAGGTGATCATCTCAGTGAATAATGACAGAATCCCATGTGGTGAATAGCTGAACAATCTTTATTCTACAAGGTGAAAATGAAAGACAAAAACACCATATTATTTGTGCTAGTCAGGGGTGAAAGTAGTTTGAAATTCTTGCCGGTACTATTTCAAAAACCTTTATCTCTCTCTCACTTCATGCATTTTAAAATAACAAATTAAAAACTGAAACAAATAAAAACATTTCAATATTTTAATGTCTCTCCATAGCAATCATTTGAGAAGTAGGCATGCATGCGCAGTGAAATCTCCATTTTGTTCTGTGCAGTTAAAATTAAAATAAAAAAAATAAAAACATAAAACACAACTGATTACTCTCCTACTGAATTTAATCAGAGCATTCAGCAGCGAACGTAAAGACTTAATATGCGGTACGTGTTTCGATGGCTGGGTGCTGTGGAGGCCAGTTTTTAAAACTGCATGTTGCTTATGGATCTATTGTTTGACCTGGTTCTGAATAAGACCTTTATAGCAGGCAGCCACTCTCCCATCTTCCTGGTACTGCATACCACCAGTGAATGTTTTAGTGGTACACAGTATCAGACCGTATCGGCTTACTTTCACCCTTGATGCTAGTCATATTCATACATATGATGTTACACCAAAAATCATTTTTACAAACACTTTTTTCAGTGTAAAATATGTTATTTTAGCAAGTTTGCACATGTGCTGTACAGAATCAGTTCCATCAATGAACCATCTAATATATCTCAAATTTCTGATGGTGAAAACAAATTAAAACTATTTCAAAGTGGTGCTCAGTCCCATCACAGACTACTGCCTGCTGCACAAGGATAGATGTATTCAATCTCAGCCTGATCACCTAAAAGGAAGAAGAAAAACAGAAATTATAAGACAAAAACAACATGTGAAAGCTTAATCAGTTGAATGTATTTTGTAGTTTTTATAGACAGTATCAATAATAAAAGTCATCACAATGTAGAATGTCCAGAGTAAAAGTTGTTGGCATTGCATTAAATGATCTCATATTCAGGTTTTGATTAAAAATATGTGATAGTTTTTTAAATTTCTCTTTTAAAATGTTGAATCCTTAATTGCAATTTGTTATTCTCCATAAGCATCCAAGCTTAAAAAATGTAGATACGCCATTATCACAGTACACTCCAATATGGGGTAATCATCTTTTTATACATCTTTAGATTGATAGGGGGTTTAAAATATGGGAAAATAAAGGAATAATCAAAATAGAGCACATTTTTATTTATTTGGCAGGGCAATATCTTCCACTACCAGACCTAACTCACCACGTGGTGATCAGTTCATAGCCCTAACCCAGAAGTCCAAGACTTAAGGCCCATTTTTGCTCCCTCATGTATGTGAATAGGTATGTCCATTTAAAACGTTCTTATACATCTCGTCATATTTCCATGCATCCTTTACGTTGCCATATTTGTTAAGTCAATTCATCCACTAGTGGGCAGTGCTGAGTTCAGAGTTCACTTCCGTGTTCTGACATGTTCTGTATGTTGCAATCACCCAACATGCCCATCATACTCACAAAGCCTTTCTCCAAAAGCTCCCACCATCTCTACATCTCTACATATACTGCTCAACATTGCCCTCACAGTTTCTGATGGCATTGCTCCATTTGCTGCATCAAGTGAAGGATCTGCAAGGCCTCCAAAAATGGACCAAATTTATGCACTTAAATAACGCAGGAGACGGACAAAAGTGTCCATCCATCTGTGTGTCCGTTTTCTGCATCGAGCATAAATAAATCTGATACAGCCAGAAATTGGTCACAAACCTTGGGTCAAAGATGACACCTGGCAGCACCAGGTGCACTGTTGACCACCTCAAGTTGTAACATGGTGTCCATAATGTACAATCCAAGATAGCATACAACACTCCACCAAGTCACTACCCAGAACCTCCAAGAAGCCCAGAGTCTGAACAGTAAAAAGTGAGATTTAAATTTGATAGTAAAATTGCAGCAGTGCATTACTTAAATGCGCTGTGTGAAAAGGGTTTTTTTCATATTTTATTCTTTTTTTCTTGGAGGAAAGCTTCAAAAACTTGGCCACATTCCTTCAGCTGTTGTGATGCAGGTGACTCATGTCTTTCAGTATCTTTGGAAAATTATATATATATATATATATATATATATATATATATATATATATATATATATATAATATTTTTTTTATTATTTTTCTGTACCACTTATTACAATTCAGGGTCACAGGGAGCTGAAGCCTATCCCAGCAACTAGCTGGCGAGAAGCAGACTACACCACTTTATTCCAGGACCAACATAAACAATAAATAAACATTCACTCCTAGGGAAAGTTTAGGGTGAGTAATTAATATTACATATATATCTTTAGATGGTGGGAAGAAGCTGGAAAACCCAGAGAGAACCCATGCATACACAGGTTGAACCAGGGACTTTTTTGCTGTTAGGCTGTGGTGCTCACCTCCTCACCGCTCGATGATTATTTTGTGTGTTTAAAAAGCTCTACAAAGGCCCAAAGTGTGTCTGTGTGTCCTGTTCTCTCTGTAAAGGAATTTAAGCTTTTACTTGGCTGGTAATAGTCATAGATCTTGACCACGGCTGGCTTCAGGTTCTTCACTGGGAGCTCCTGTACCAGTTCTAAACTGTGGTTGATGGCTGTTCCAGTCCTTAACTGTTGGTAGAAGAACAGACGACACCGTCAGCTACAAATATAGAGATCATCATTAACAGTTTCCCTACTGTGAAATTCTCTCACCTCCTGTAAGTACACCAGAACATGATCCTCCTTCTGTTCCACACGATCCACCAATTGAGCACTTTTGAGCTGCAAGAACAACATTCAGTTGGCTTTCAGTCAATTTTACTATGACAACAAGTGTTACAATTGACATAACTTACTTGCGTCAGAGAGTCTGGGTCTGGAACAAATCCAGACAGACTTTTGATGTCCAGGATCACCATGTTTGTACTGCTCTCCTTTCCACTGTATCTGTTAGTGCAAACATAGGATCACTGTCCAGAATTACAGTTTTATCACAGGAACAGGAATCTTTCTGATTACATACAGAGATTGAAGCTTCAGAGTGAGTTTGGGTCTTTGAGACTTGCTGGTACAGTTGGACTCTGGTTCCCCCTTCACACTCAGAGTGGTGACATCAGAGGGAGTTGGGATGTTGTAATGTTGAGAAATCTGGAAAACACGTTTAAAGCTTTTAGTTCACAAAAATTAATCATAATTAATTATGGAGTCTAACCCAGCATTTAACAGGGTAAACCCTGGACAGATCACCAGTCCATCGCAGGGCCAACACAGAGAGTAACCAATAAACCTAACATGCATGCCTTTGGACTATGGGAAGAAGTTCTGTTATGTATTACACATTGATACATGTATCATAAGTGATAAAAATAAAGAAAAATTATTCAGATTTCTGAAATTAACTTCAGTATTAGGTAGATTGGATGAATGCATGTGCACAAAAAAGAACAATAAGCTCCTCAATGTTCACTGACCTGTACTGAAGCACATGCAGCGCCCTTCACCTCCAGGCTGAACTTTCCTGTTACGTCTTGCAGCATCTCCTCCTGGTAGAGAAGTTTGTTGACTGGATTCACATAAAATGTCCGCTGACCGCTGGGAGACAAAACAGTCACCGTGCTCGAACCCTCTGGACTGAACACCACAGTGGAGTAAAGAGCCAGAGCCTGAAGAGCCACCACCGTGTCCTAAAACACACAGTTATGAAGTCACTGACATGGAGTCATATGCTGTGTTCTCAGCCCCACAGAGAACAGATCCAACAGATTTGAAGCCTTGCAGTACCTGAGTGGAGGAGAAGCCTCCGTAATGATTCTGCTGTCCAGTCAGCCACCTAACGATACTTGATGTGTAGCCCACGTCCTCAGGGGAGAACGGGCCACTGAGTTTGGCCATCAGTACATAAGAACTGATTTCCACTGACAGAGAGTCAGATTTTTCTGTTGCTGTCTGAGACCAGTGGATGAAACCTCCTGAAAACCATTCAAATAGAACCAAATGTAATTTACTCATAGCATTGGAGCCTGAATGATTTCTTCCAGGATATTCACCAACCTTCTTTTATAGCCACTGTGTCAAGGTGCCGCAGAAGGTGAGCACGGGTCTCTGTGTCTCCTGCCAGTGTGAAGACGTATGCCAGCAGAGCTGAAGTGTAGGTGTTACTGAGGTCACTGATAGATTCTTTGAGGCACATCAGGCTCTTATTCACCACAGCATCCTTAGCAGATAAAATAATTATTCAGTCACTGTGTCCACCAAGTTCACAGCCGTAAGGGGCAGGGGAAATAAAACGCTGTAAATTCACAGTGCACTCAGCATGGAGGAGGATGGGGGCAGGCGATGAATAAAAAGGAAAATTAAATTGTCATTTCAAGTTATTCTTGTATTTTAATTGACCCGTTTGTTTTGATCAACACAAAATGAAAAATACCACGCTATTATATGAATTTGACTCACATCTGTGGATATATTCATTTCCAAGAAGGCAGAAGTGATGTAAGCACTCAATGTTATTTCATCAGACACACCACCCTGCAGAGACAGAACACATTCTTTTATACAGGGAACAGAGACCACAAATATAGTGCTATTCTCTTTTTCACAAATGAAAGAAAACGGCAAAAGAAGAATCTTCCAGGTGAATTTATGCTGCTGAATCCAGTTGAATTGATGAGAGGAAATCGTGACATATAAATTTCACGCATCTCATGACAGTCTGGCATATTTTCTACCACTTTATACACTGTCTGGCCAAAGAAAACTCACAAACTCACCACTCAAAAAGAAGTCACACACTCTAATATTTTGTTGGACTTGGGCTTTAATTCCAGAAGCATTCACTGTGGCATCATCTCAATAAGTTCCTTCATTGTTACAAGCCTTATTTTTATCCAGTGCGTTAATTTTCTCCAAGATCTTGTATCATTGATGGGACAGTTCAACCACTGGCGGTCAAAGCCTTTTCCAGCATATCCCAAAGAGTCTCAGTGGGGTTCAGCTCTGGACTCTGTGGTGGCCAGTACATGTGTGAAAATGATGTCTCACGCTCCCTGTAGTACTCTTTTACAATCTGACCCCCAACAATCCTGGCTTTGTCATCTTGGAATTTGGCCGTGCCATCAGGGAAGATGGAATAACCTGCTCAATCATTCAGGTAGTCAGCTGAACCTAGATCTGAACCTGACCAACTGCAGCAACCCCAGATGATAGACTGCCCCCACAGGCTTGTACAGTTGACACTAGGCATGATGGCTGCATCACTTTATCTGCCTCCTTTCTTACCCTGATGCTCCCATCACTCTGGAACAGGGTGAAATCTGAACTCATCAGATAACGTTACCTTCTTCCATCGTTACAGAGTATAATCTTTATGCTAGCTAGCAAATAGAAGCCTTTTTTTCCAAGTTAGCCTGACTGATTTTTTTTTTTTTTTTTTTGGCTACACAGCTGTTCACTCCCAATCCCTCGAATTCCCGTCACATTGTGTGTGGAAATGTTCTTATTTTTAGCTCAAGTTCTCCTGGCATTTTCTTTGTTTAAAATTTCACCAAACGTGTCGTTGATTGTCGATTTAGAACGTTTTGCCTACCACATTGGTTTCCGGATGATGGTTCCCCACTAATCTTCCAGTTTTTAATAAGACATTGGACGGTTAAAGTTAAAAAGTTAAAAATCATAACAGTCCAGCACAGTACAGATTGTGACAAGTGTTGCAAATCTATAACACATCCAGAGCAGTGGTCTCTGAAGTCCTTATTAAATCTGCCATTTCAGGTAGTTGCAGTCTGAGTTCCCAGATATTGCAGCACAGCCGAACTTTGCTGTAAAGAAGTCCTTCCAACCGTTGATACAGAGTCTTAATCTTTCCAGAGAAATATAGTCTGATATCAGAGACTTCCACCAGTATATTAAAGGAGGTTCTTCTCCTACAATGACAGCCTTTTGGCCTGACATAAGCAAATAATGTACAGTGTTCTTATGTGATTTTACTGACTCAGGGATATGTCGCAGTGAACACAGTTTTGGATTAGGCTGTAGTTGCTGCTTAAATATCACGTTACCTCAGTACATGCAGTTTGCCAAAAATGTTGGATCTTTTCGCATTCCCAGTGGCAGTCAAATCTTGTCCCTATAACAGTCTTACATTTTGGGCAGTTTGGAGAGGCCCCTGCTTTGTATTTACTATACATATATGGAGATAGACAAACATTTTGTAAGATATTATATTGCATTTAGCTAAATATGTTACATATGGATATTTTCAAAGGTAAAAGTAAATTTTTTTCAATAAAATGATTGCTCTGTGGACCTAAGAGGCTGCATTTCTAGAGTAACAGGTGCACAGGCTAAGAGGGCAAAGGATCCAATATCACCGTATTACTAAATGGGCTAGGTGTTCAGCTATAAATGTATAGTCAATTTGAGAAAATGACAGGTGAGGTTAATTTCTTCTTATTAGGGATTGTTATTGCCTCACAAGCATATTAGCTGTTAATCATGGTTTACATGTGTCTCTCATGAGGTTTAATTATCCAGCCCCACTCTGTCTTGGTTTGAAGAAACAACAAAATGGTTTATTCCTTAAGTGTCACAAAAATATGCCAGTTCAAGACTGTCTGGATAACAAATTAAACACCAAGACACGGTAAAAAAAACCGTGTGCTTCCACAGCTAATATAGTACAAAAAAAACTTAGTTCATTGTTCTACCACTTCACACCCTGGATGCGTTCTTAAAGCCACAGCACCAAAAAGACCGGGGAAAAATAAGTTACATAAGTTAAATTACATATTTAACTACCTCAAATTAAACTTAATGTCCAATGTAAACATTTTTGATTTACTGTTTAACATAACAACCTTAACTAAAAGACATCCTCTTAGTAGTGAAAATACCACCAATGGGGAAATAATATAAAAATGAGTTTGCCTCATACAGGGTTAATGAATCTCCAACCATCTAACAAGTTAAATATCTCAAGAAAAGTTTATAATGCTCTGCCAGATTTTGACTGATATTTATGAGGGTGATCTCTGTCTAAGGAAGGGGAAAGATGACAGTTCAAATCTATGAAGGTAAAAATGTGCCAAAATGAACAAATTTGTAGATTTGATGTGAAAACTTGTAGAATAAAATGTGAGAAGTTGCACATCAAAAATCTGAACTTGTATGTCAAAATTTTCTTCTGTAAAGAAAACTCACACACACGTGAACTGAATTTGAAGTTACAGAGAAAAATTAGTCCATCTGACAAATTATCTTCCATAGTTTACTTGTAATTAAATTTTTTTTTCAAGTGTTCATTTTGCTTTACAACCTCAACTTAGCGATTACAACTTCCTGAATCTGCTGCTGCAAGTCACAAATGTGCTCTCGCGAGTCACAGCGTGATAAAACTGTGGCCTGACTTTTGACTCATTCCTTGCGAGATATTTGTGCCAAAACTAACTTGTGTCTGAAGATGTGAGAGCAGAGGAGGGGGGTGGGGGGGTTCGGGGCTTAACCAATCAGAGTGAATGGTCATGAGACCAACGCCTCCAGAGTTTCTCTTGTGGGACCTCTTGGCAGCTATCGCTGTGGCGCACCAACCTGGGGTAAGTTACTTCATTAACCATCGTTTTGACTACCCCATTGTGTGTTTTAGGAGCAAATGAACATATGCTCTAACAAAATGTATAAAGAATGCCAAAATGCCAGCATGTCAACAGTTGTGTAACTACTAATAGTAAGCAGCACATAAACATAAACTGATAGATACACATGTTCAAGTGCATCAAACTTAAGATGAACAAAAACTATCCTGGTGTTATATAATACCTTTGTCCACTATGCAGTCTTCTTTATTCATTTGTATATGCAGATATTTTTGAGGGAGATCATACCCGTTACCTGGTTACAGGTGAGTTGATACAGTCACTAGGTAGTAGGGAGTGTCTTCATGTAGTCGTTGATTTCCTTCATCGTGGAAAGGGAGATTGCTTTTCCATTTGGAGGGAGAATCTTAATTATAGCTGGGTACACAAAGGCGAATTTAATCCCCGCCCAGTGTATTCATGAAGCCTCATCATGACCGCACGCGGGCCCTGTTTGCCAGTGGATCCCACCGGAAATCCCACACGGTGAGCTTGTTCAATTTTCAACATGAACATGTCCATGTTCCAGACCTCAAGAATCCACTTCTCAAAAAACATGTGTGGATTCTCGCCTCCGGTGCCTTCTTTCAGTCTAATAATTCTGACGTTTTGTTGTTGACTCTGGTTCTCATAATAAAGTTTTCTCATTGCTTTTTTCAGCGCTGACTCCACCAAGTCAAGCCGTGGTGCATTAGCCACTGCTTTATTCTTCAAGTTGGACACTCATTGTTCCACCGTCGCCAGTCTGTCCACTAGCTTGTCTAACTTTTTGGACATCTCTGCGACTGGTTTCAAGATACAACAGCAGTTAAGTACAGCACGGCAGCATTGGATCCCTGTTGAAGGGAAAGTCTCGGCTAAAGCTATCAGTCTGGTAAAGGATCTGGTTATTATGCAAAAGCATTAAGGTTAACTTGTTTTATGAATTGCAATACTTGTTATAACCTGTCAATCTTATTTCCACTTTTTAAATCTAAAACTAGATTAAACCTTTCTGAGTTTTTGTCGACTAAAAATCAACACTGCAACAAAAGTGCATTACGTGACCCCCATATGTGTTTTTTTTTTTACTAAATCAAAAGCTTCTCATTGTATCAGTTGGCATTAAATAACTTGCCAGTTGAAAGACAATAACCCATTCAGAAATAAGGAAGCTCATATGTATTTGCTTAGTTTAATCCAGGTGGCCACTTTTTGTTTTGGCCAGACAGTGTAGTCCGTGAAGCCAGGATCTCTTTCTGTGTAAATGAACATTTTTTTATTGTTGGAATTGAAAAGTAGCTATTCGCATACCTTCATTCTGTTGTTGAAGAGTTTCCCAGACTGTTCAAAGCATCCACTTCGATTTTGTTTTTGTTCCAACCAGCTCTTTGACTGTTCAATCTTTGTTGGGTCAATGTAGACAAACGACTGAGCTTTGTAAAAAGATCTCAGTACAAAGGCAGTCAGCCTGAGAAAAAGCAAAGTTAACATTTATTCATCCTAGTTTCTGTCAAAATAATAGTTTGAAACATTAATTATTGAAATAAATTTGGCTAATTTACGCTTTACACATTTCTTGGTAATCACAAAATCACATTTCTTGTGCATGTTCTTGTAGAGAAGAGACTACAACCTCAGCACAGTGTGTCACTCATCAATGTAAACTAGGGCTGGGTATCACCAGTAATTTCCTGAATCGATTTGATTTTATTTGATTCATAACAGCCTGATTTGGTATATTTGGATTAAATCTGATTTGATTTGATTAGATATATTTATTATTTTTCAGATATTTATGTATACACCAGTTTGTTTTTAATATTAAAGGTATTCTCAGATAAATACTTTTATGAAACACTGAGCTTTTTTACATGACCATCAAAATTAAATATCCAGGAAAACTCTGATTACTGTAATAATCTGTAATAATCTATTCAAAATATTGTTCCCTCCATTTACCAGTCTATTGTCCATTATCAGATTTACTATATGACTATGTACATGTGTGCGTAGTGACATCACTTCCTGTTATTTTCAAAATATTCTGGCTGTGTCCGAATGTGCACCTTACTCCCTACATAGTGCCCTACATAGGGGCCATTTTGTAGGGGTGGTCATAACATAGGGTCATTGTTGTCACCAGAAAAAAGAACATTTAAAAAAATAAAATGGTCGATCTCTAAGTTTTATGAATCAGTATTGGATTAATTAGATTTAAATCAATTCATTAGATTAATAGCTCAATAGATTAATCAAATTTTAAAACCCAGCTCAAATATATATAAAGGCTTTGTTTCAGAGGTCTAAATGTTTCACAACATGTACAGACTGATCACCAGTATTCTCACCAGGTGTTTCCTGGTCCGTATCCAAACGTGCTGTATCCCCCTTGATCATCTTTGTAGTTAAGCTGTCTCTGGTAACCTGCAGAACAACAGAAACTTTAGAGGATGACGTACTAAAAGCATGATGTCAATCAGTAGGAAATAAATGTGGAAATGTTTTGTGCAGATATTGAGTTTTAACATTTAAACTGCAACCCAAGAAAAAAATGTGTCAAAAATGACTTTTTTATTTTTTTTATTCTGAATTCTTAATTTGCCCATTAATAAAATGTAAATATTAGGGCTGTCAAATGATTAAACATTTTAATCAGATTAATCACAGGTAGGAAATTAATTAATCACCATTTGCAAATGTGCCTGAAATTTGAATATTTATTGTTGATTGACCTTCACCTGGATAAATGTCAGTGTCCAAGGGTCAGTAAATGCAGCATGTAATACATTTCTATATGTTGTTCTGCATAATCTCTACCATGTTCTAGACCATACTGCTATTCTATTCTATTCTATTCTATTCTATTCTATTCTATTCTATTCTATTCTACAGTCATTTAGCAGACGCTTTTCTCCAAAGTGACTTACATGTGAGAGTAAGAACAACACAAGCAAGAAATCAAACAGGACATCATCATTACGTGGTTGTCAGACTGCTGTAATCCTGTTAGACCCAGGTGCTGTGGTGCTAGAGGTAGTCCTTTTTTATTTTATTTTATTTTTTCCCTCTATAATAGTCTTTTGTTTAATTACAAAATCACAATTTCATCACACAATATCATCTTAAGCAGGTTATTCAGTGCTGAGTTGAGCCAAAAAGCTGGACAAATATTTCTAACTGATTCCAACAAGTAGAAGTGTTAAGCTAAGTAAGGAAATGTTCTTTAAACAGATGAGTCTTTAGCTTGTTCTTAAAAGTGGATAAGGACTCTTTGGATTGGACAGAGTTTTGTAGATCGTTCCAACACCAGGTAACAACAGAGGAAAAGTGATAATCCAGAATTCATATATCACCGTCACGCCAACCATCTCCATGGGGATAATTTCTGTCATAAAACCAGCAGATGTGACGACTGAAGTTAAACAGCGAATAATGATGAAAACTGATGATCTGGATAAACACATTTTTCTTTTTATCATTGAAGTGTGTTTGTGCAGTAGTGATAAATGTCCTACAGCAGCATCATCCAAAGTAAACAGCTGTTGAGAAAATAGATCATTGATCATAGATCAATAGATGGCTATTTGTTTTACACATTTTTGTTAACCTTTTTTCCCATTAGATGATCACTTTAGTTGTAATAATCAGTTCAATATTTCATAAAATCTATGCCTATAGAAAGGTCCCATTTGTGCCCCCCTTTTCTTGATCAGTGCTCCTGCCTGGCCCCCCATCTGAACTTTTCTAGACCCGCCCCTGCATAGCTGGTATATAAACGCTGTGACCAGCCAACTACTGTGTTAGACAAGGTCCCGCCAACAACAACACTTTGGGGTAAATGTGTGCTGTTATGAACCATGAACTGTATTAAAAATAATAACACATTTAATTACATAAATTAGTTACCACCATTAATGCATTATCTTTGACAGCTTTAGTAAAAATACAATTAATAAAAATTATTTTTGTGTATCAACTGTTTACTACAATGTGATATGTCAAAATTATTGTAGTGCATTGTTGTATCATTCTATCCAGGGGGCAGAAGAGTATCAGATTGTATACAACAGGGTTTTGAGCCAAGCTTTTGAAAGAAATTGATTTAAAAAGTGTCAGAAACAGTTTGTATCAAATATGATGCATAAAGCATTAAAGGATTAAAGAATCATGCTGGGTTTTTCTGATGAAGAAGTTTTCTTTTGTGACAAACTCGACTCTAACTCTAGCCAAGCGTTTATTCAGTACAAACTCATGCAGGAGGTTGAGTGTAATCAGATTTGGTGAAAGCTCCAATTTTATGTATATTTTTTATTGAGAAATGTTAGTAGTATACTTATCAAATTATCTTTAACTAATGTAATTAGTTGAATATGTAAATGTCTACTTGAAATAATGAGCTATGTGAAGTAATGAAAATGGTGTCTATCTCCCGATCCAAAGGAAATTTGATTCATTGCACTTTTCAAATCATGACAAAACTATTTTATGAACGCTGACATGGGATTCTTTCTAATTATAAAACTAAGCTAATTTACCACTGGTCAGGAAGTTGAATGCCTTCTCCTTGATGGCTGGGGTCAGCTGCTGTGTGTTTTGTAGGTAATGGAGGATGTAGATGTTAGGGGCCAGAAGAGCCATGTTCTGCTCCCCACATCCATACGGCATCTGTAGCAGTCCATCCAGGTTCTTCAGAGCCCGGCCGAGAATGTCGCCTGCACAAGAACACAGATTCACCAAAGCTGAACATGGATCCAACTTGTTGCTTCAAATTGATTCTGATAGACATATATCCAATAAATTTACCAGGATATAGTCAGTATACACAAGTCAACAAGTTCAAGGGCCATGGTTTAAATATATGATCAAAGCATGAGACCAGAGGGAACAGAAACTTTCCAGAATTTGTTTGGCTAAGTTAACAGTTCTAAGGAGTTTGTCAGCCTACCCAGCACTGACACTGTAGCACGGGCCGATCCATCAATCACATTGTCAGGCAGCTGCATCTCAGTTTCCTCTTTCAAAGTGTTTCCTGTGAGCAGACAGTCACATTCAGGATATAAACTCAAGCTGAAGATAAAGTCTAAAACAAAGCATACACTGGGTCATTGCATTATGATTGATCCAGACCAGACTGGATGTTTGAAGCTATAAACTGATTTCTGTACACATGTTCAACTCTTACTATACTCTAAAATAAAGTCACTAAATGTAAAGAAATTTAATGGATTGAAATACATTTTTCTTATCATACAATTTGCTGGATGTCATCAAACTTCCTTTATTCATAAAACATAATTATGGTGTCATAGTGTGAACAAAACTGACCTTTAGGACAGAGAAGCCAGTTGTGTGTCTTCGTGATCTCAGTTCCTTCAGCCTGAAAAAGAGATAAGAGATGTTTATAATGAGATGCAGTATAAATTATCTTTGAGGAAAAAAAATCTTTTAAATGCTCGAAACTGCTTTTTTGTTTTGTGTCACCAACCTTTACTCTGAGAGATCGTGTGACCACATCAATGCGTCCTCGTTCTGGGACACTGACAATCTCATTGTCACAAGAAGCATGGGACGGTACAGCCTCAGCAGTCACAGTCACATTCACAGCCCCTAAAAAGATCAGTGAAGATCAGCTTTTCATCTCCTGTTCTTCATTATCAAAACATTTAGCCACTCTGGTGGATCTCACTGAGTTTGTAAAGGTGAAAAAGAGATATACAGAGAGTAAAGGGACAGCAGTTTATCCATCCTGTCATCCAGAGTGGATGGAAGTCTTACCCAAGGCTGTGGGAATCATGGTCCAGCTAAGGGTCTTACGCTCACTGCCACACAGACAGGATGTGTACTGATCACCAGAGAGGGGAGTGAGGGTGTAATCTGAGGAGGGGGCTGCAGTCACTTTCACCTGTTCAGGATAAACAAAATATATTTTGTAATAATTCTACAATCAAATGTATAGAAAAAAGCATCTCTTGAAGATTACAGAAGTTCTCACTGCTATGAACTGTGGTCTAGATTTTGAATCAGCACATTGTGAATTGAATTTTTCTTTTTTTCATTAATTTTGTATCTGGTATTTTATCTCAAAAGGTGTGTTATCTGCTTAAGTTTCTGTTAGTTTTAAATAACCAGCATAACAAATTTCATGTGGAATAATGACGATAACCTGAAGAGTTTTGTTAATAATAATAATGGAATCAGATTTATATAGTGCGTTTCAAGGCACCCAAAGCACTTTACATTGTGTATCCATTATTCATCCACTCCTCACCCATACCTGGTGATGGTAAGTTACTTGTGTAGCCACAGCTGACCTGGGGCAGACTGATGGAAACGTGGCTACCAATCCGCGCCTAAGGCCTCTCTGACCATCACCAAACATTCATCCACATTCATACACCAGTGATGCCAACACAGGCGGCAAATAGGGTGAAGAGTATTGCCCAAGGACACAATGGCAGATGACTGGTGTTACATATGAGTGATACACTGGTTCCACTATAAACGGGAAATGAACCAGCTTGTTTGTATATGTATATGCCCACTTGTTCGAAGTCATGTCACAAACCATGGTCGTAGATTTTTGAGATGGTTAAGTATCCAATTGCCCTTTTATTTCTGTTAGCTGCCACTCATTGCCGCCACCTGGGGCTCATCCTGCATGTAAATGCCTGTCCTCTGTTGCCTGTTCGGAGTGGCCAGAACTGACACACCTTCACCTCCTCCCCTCTGGTTCGCCCATCACTGGTCCAATCCCTGCTTTTGCTCTAGCCCTCCAGAAAATTAAAGACTGCTGCAAATGCTCAGTCATCTGCAAGTGTTTGGCACAGACAGTTTGCCCTTGGCTTGTTGGACTTTGGGGACTTTGATCGTGTGCTTAGTCAGTGGTAATTTGTGTAAATAGACTAGTGTTATCCAACAGTGTTTGAACTGTTTGACTTTGTGTTGTAGTTTGTTAAAGACTGGTAGTCTTCTTTCTTTTCTATTTGGTAAAACGTAAAGCCCTTTTGTCTTCTCTTTAAGTTGTTTTTGTTAGCGTTACAGCAGTGCTGTTTAGTTAATTTAGAATTGTTAAACTAGAATGTGCTGGGCTAGTTGAATTTGATCGTAAATGTATATAGAGTTTTTTTTTTAGCTACTGGAGCTGCTCCACCTTTTGTTAACGTAGATTAGTAGGCCAGTTTTTCATTCACCTGTTTGGTTAGTCTTGGTTTTGTTTTCAACTGGCTGATTTGAGTTAGACCTTAGCGGTTTTATTGTGTTTTTAGTTTGAGCAGCTTTGCTAAACCCAGCACTTGTCATTGCCACCATTTGTTTTGTTCTCCATTTCCCCTTATTATAATAAATCTCCTCGCTTCCTTTATTAACGTCTGTCCGCAGTTCATTTCTTTTGTTACGCCTTTTCATACTCCTGTATTGGGTCGTAACAGGCATCACGGACATGCACTGTAAAACATGCCAAGCATTTTAAAGTTTTCTCAACTACTTATTCTTTAGTTGGGAAATCTGCATTCCATCCATCCATTTTTTGTACTTGCTTATTCCAATGCAGGGTCACGGGTTGCTGGAGCCTAACCCAACAGCTATGAGGTGAGAGGCAGGATACATCCTGGACAGGTCACCAGTCCATAGCAAACAATAATCCACACATAAAGGCTAAGATTGAGACAGCCAGGAACCTTCTTGCTGTGAGGCAACAGTGTTAACCATAACACCATAGTGCAGCCCAGGAAGTCTAAAGAATTCAAGAAGAACTCTGAGTGAGTGCTTTCCCAATAACAAGCCCTGGATCACCAGTGACCTGAAAACGACGGGAAACATCAAAAAGAAGCCTTTAGGGATGGAGAAGTGGAGTTGTTGTAGACAACACAAAACAACTTAAAACAAAGATTAAGTAGTGCAAGGGAGACTACAGGAAAAAGTTATAAAGTCAGCTCCAGCAGAACAACATGAGGGATGTGTGGTCAGGAATGAAAAAGATCACCGGCTTAGAGTTAAAAGGGGAGCAGACTGATAGAGGTCTGGACAGACCTAATGAGCTGGACATGTTCTTCAAGGTTCAGTTAACCCCTTGCCTCCAGCCCAACAGACCATGCTCCATGAGCCCACATCTTACCTGTTAAGTCTTAACTCTGTCACCCTGCAGCTCAGTCATGGACCTTAACACATCCTCATCTCTCTGCATTTCAGAGCATACTGTAGTATCAGTGGGGAGTATCAGGACAAGATGTTGAGTACAGAGAACTCGTCAGTCAGTTTGTAAGATGTTACAAAAACAATCACCTCATTACAAGTACCTTGGAGTTCATCTGGACATCAGACTGTATGGAAAATGCAGCATACTAAAGCTGATTGCAGAGCAAGGTGTGTTTCAAAACAATAGTTTTTATTGATGAATTAAAACTTTCTGCTCAAGAAATATTGACCGAATAAACTTGCCTCCTGTGGTTCCTTTTTTATGTATGAGATGTGCGCTATGTGTGCTAATGGGGGCACATTGCAGCTAACACTGTGCAGCTGGTCAGTGCTGTATATGTACTGACAATGGTCATTAATGCCCTTAAGAGAGGATCGAAGATGGGGTACAAGCAGTGGCAGCAAAACCAGAGCGCAGCAGCAACAGCCCATCCAGCGTTACAGCATTCAACACAGCAACGCAGCCATATGTTTCAATAACATTCCAAAAGTATTTACACGAGCTGCAAAGATCTCCTCCATTGTCTTTCATGGTGCCTATGCCTCCTCCTTGCAACAATAACTGCAGCCATTTGTGTGTAAAGTTGTGCCAGTTTGCACCTGCCTTGCAAACATACTAAATATAGATGCAAAAATAGCCAGTGCAATCAGTTTCATGTTTGGTAAATCAGATTGCGTGTGTTACCATGATCCATTTGCATCTGCTCCTCTCGATATTTTGTGCTTTCTGGCAGAGATGCTTATATTGCATATTCATCAAGGCAAACACGCAAAATGGAGTGAGTGCATTATTTTGTCCATTTAACAGATGTAATCCTCAGTGCGCCTGGTTAGTAAATTAGCTGCAACATGTTTTTGCGTGTGCTATTAAGCACACGTTTTTAAACCTTTAGTGAATCAGGGTCTATGAGTCCAAAATCAAGACAGATTGGATGAATACAGAGCACAAAAGTGTGACTTACCATTAGTCCTAAATAATAAATCAAATCTTGCTAAACATCCCTGCTAACGGTGTCACTGTGATCAGGTTGAGCTGTAGTTGAGAGATGTCTCATAAAATCATCATTACCATGATGCAGCTGGTCAGGTAGTTGAAGACAGTCGCCTTCAGTTCAAAGTTCTCCCCCCGGATGATGGAGTAGGGCAGCGTGAGCTCGAGGAAGAAGGGCTGGAAGACGGTAAGCTTCGTACGAGGAGCTAATCCAAAGCCTTGAGAGGACAAACAGAAAGTCTCTGTCTCCCAGGTGGTGATGGTGTCTGGGACGGTGAGGGACACATCCTTCGTTCCAGACTCTCTGGATTGGGAGATAAACACCAATACATTCTGTCAGGTAGTAAAACAAACTTAAATAACTCATATCAGTCATAAGTACTCACACTGATGTGTGTCTTGTGTAAATATTGATTTCTTTGTTACATATGTTGCATTGGCTGATTGTTTAAGATATTCTGCTATTATTTACATGTGGTTTGAATGACTAAATGTTAAGGTGCAGAGAAAAGTTTAGGTATTTTAGAAAATCCAACTATAAGTAGGACTGGTGTTACGGGTAAAATAAATGACAGTTTTACTCTCCGGGTTAGCGTAGGCCTCAGCTTTATTCCTCTGAACTTGTGAAACACTCCTTTTCTACACTTGACATAAGTGTGTTTTTTTAAATTAGATTTTTCAGGCGAACAGATGCAGTGCTGGACTGGGCATCGGGTATACTTACCTGGTGGGCTGACGGTGATTTTAGGGCGGGTCTATACCTTGTTTTTTGTTGTTGTTTTTGTTTTTAGGCCACTAATGCATGGGAGAACTGTGATTGGCTTGTGTGTGGAAAAAAGACAGGTCTTGGGGGAATTTATTATTCCTTAGTGTTGCCAACTTAGCGATTTAGCGAGTTTTCAGACCCCTATAGCGACTTTTTTTTTCTTCTTTTTTCTTAAAGCAACTAACAACAAATCTAGCAACTTTTTCTGGTATTATTGGAAACTTTTGGAGATTGACGTGAATGAACATAGTTTACTCTTCCTAATGAGGAGCAGGTGCTGTGCAGACCCATCTCGTACGAGGCTGGGTCTTCTCGCAGCAGCAGCAGCTGTATTCAGCGCAGACAACGTTCACCTCTGTTTCATGACCAGGCTGAAAATGAAATGTACAAAGCTGCTGCTGGAGGATCCTGTGCTGGCTTACCGTCAGAGTAATGTCTATTAATGAAGAGTGTGGACAAAAATATTTAAAAAGTTGAGTGCTGTGACAAGTTTTAGGCACCTAATTTTATTTTATTTTATTTTTTTATTTATTTGCTGTTCTAAACATTTTAGGTTGTCTTTTTATTCATTTTTGCCTTTCCCACTACATCCTTCTTTATGGCCCCATCCATTACAACTATATGTATTAGGCTGATTAGGCTAATTAGCAACTTCTAGTGACTTTTAAGACTTTTAAGTTGCAGTTCTGCTTCGGCTACAAAGTGAATCAAAACAAATCATCGAATCTGATTTGTTTTGTATTAGTGCGACCAGTAAGATGTCTTTTTGTTTTTTTGTCTAACCCTATTATAAACATTGTAATTTCTGAATTTATTGTTCAAGTATTTATCACTAATACAGTGAAAATGAGAGGAAATGTGAATATTTGCTATGCAAGGCGATTTCAGTGTGCACCGCTAAATTTTCTGCTTGCAGTCCTAAAAATTTAAGTTAGGGGCCACTGTGGTTCTCATAAAAAAAGTTAGTCTGCAGCCCTGAGTTAACCTGATACTACATTGTATTTCTAGAATGAGTGTATAGGAGAGAAAGATGCTGTGGTGGTCAAACACATGGACACAGGTATCAAGTGCAGCTGGAACTGGTCTTGGCTCAAATTAGAAGTCAGAGTGAAAGGACAAGAGTTGTCATTTCATCTGTCCGATGCATTAGAAACTTTATTATATATTCATATTAGTCTGTAACTCTGCTTGATGTTTTCTCAAAGTGCACCAGATTGTAGCTTTTAAATATAAAATATCCAAAAATTTCTACTGGGTGAGCATTCCCCGGACCCCTCTAGAGGGGTTGTATCCTTCTCACCTTTTTCACGCCTGACCTGTTTTCATGTCTGTCTCATGCTCTTTTTAGTGTCTACTCAGATCAGTAGAGCCCACCACAGCGTCCTCACCAGCCACCTCCACAGAAAGTGTTCAAACTACTCACCAGGTAAAACAAAGAGGTGTGGTGGTGAGGTGTGGACAATGATTTGGTATGTTGCTAATACATGTTCCATTCTTTGTGAATTCAATCAGTTAAACTGGAAGGTCAGTTTCTGTTTGGTGTGCACCATGTGCCTCTTTTTAACTTTGAGCAGCTGCGCAACTATTTCTGCACAACCCTGAAAGTCAAGCTAAATTATGCTGGACCCTGCCATGACTGGTGTAGGCCAAAGGATTTTCAACAAAGTGTGTGTTAACAGCAGGATAATTTAATGATAAGAACACATAAATGGTTTGTATGATAAGGCATGTGATATATGTTTTACTTCAGCTGTTAACAAATGTGTACAAGTAAGAGGGAATATGTAGCTGCAGGGTAAAAGAGTTTTACCCAACAGACATTTATTGTTACTGAAGTTCTATATAAAGCTCAATCTCCTCAAGTTTAACCACAGTGTTATTGAAGAAGCCGAGATGCTCACCCGACTTGCACCAGGTCCCATATCCAAGACTCAGGGAAGAAAGAGCGGACTGTTTTCACTGGTTCAGCATCCGTAACATAGTCCGCTTGAGGAGAGCCAGGCATACCTAGTCTCACAGGTGGAGCTGATCCACTAAACTGAACATCATACCCACCACGTAGACCTTAAAGAAAATAGTAGAAAGTTAAACAGCAGAAAATACAGATAGTGATACAGATAATTATTAGAATTTTGACAAATATTTGGTGTGACACTTAACAGAAAATGATTAAAATGTTGACATACCTCTATGGTATTCTTTTCCCTTGAATCTGAGGCATTTGGGCAGCCGTAAGACCAAGTTTGTGGCCATTTTCAGTCCTACATTCTACACAATCCAAAAACAAACAACATTAAACATTACAGTTATAACAACAAACAGTTATGTTTTATGAGTATTCACAGGTTTATTCTATACAACATTATTATTTATATTGTATAGCTGTTGTTTAAGATAGTGTTTCTGAGTCCAGATCCTCAGGACGCACTGCCCTGCATGGATGTGTTCCTACTCTGACACGCCTGATTAAGATTAATGAACTTCCTCATCAAGATTTCTGCAAGCCTGTTATGAGCCATTCATTGAATTCAGGTGTGTTAAATATCACCATTGCCTTTAAAACAAATATCACTCGGGTTGCCTCTACAACATGCAGAGTACCTGGACTGAGAAACACTGGTCTAAGATATACCTCAAAAACTCTGTGGGCATCATTTGTGTCTTCTCCAGGATATGGGTATGGCAAAACATATCTTTTTGGTCTCACATGTAAACAGTTTATGGGATCTTGAACCTCATGCGGGACATGAGACACCTTCCTGACAGGTAGCACGTGAAATATCTGAAAGGCAAAACAAGGTTCGAAGTTAAAAAGAGACAAATATTGTTGTGTGGAGTTCTGACAATTGAACAAAATGCTTAGAAGGTCTAATGTCTTCTATCTTTCTCTCCTGAGGACACTAAGACACAAAGATGCCCCAAATTTCTATTTTTAGTGGAACAACCACTGTATAAATTTTGGAACTATACACCAGAGCTTCGGAGCTTGTTCCACTGTCCCTGAAACATCATAAATTAAGCAACCATTACAATGACAGGAGTAACATTATATTTCAAATACTTTTGAAATTTGTCTGTTATTCTAAATTATAACTTATTTTATTTTAATATTTTGTTACTCCTTTTTATGCTAGATTGAAATGCCTGATAAAATTTATCTTTTGCACCAATGTGGTGCTGTTTTGTTTTCTGTATTTGTTTGGTTTTTGATCCCGTTATGTTTTCACACTTTTACACGGTATTCAGCTTTCCTCTGTATTATTATTATTGTCATCTTTGAGAGTTTGTTGTTTCATTTGCATAATAAAAAACAACTTTGAGCCACAATCAACCTTAGGAGTTTCCTGCACTTTATCAACAGTGTGGAACTTAAATTCACAAGATGTTCAATCCCATTGCCGTTTCATGTTTCCTAACAAACAAATGAATGCTGCGTACATCAAATCAAACGTCAGCATATAGTAAGATTTGCTAGTTGTGTTTGATCTTCCTAAATCTTTTGTGATTATCTGTCAGTGTGACAAACATGCAGAACACATGCAAAACTCATATTGAAAGACTCTTTCCTCCATTTTGCCTGCAAGTGTGAAGCATTGCATACTTGCTGTTTGAGGGCTGAACGGTCTATTCGCCCTCCACGCTACGTGGTTTGCAATGGCCCACATTAGCCCTCCATGCAAACGGAGGGTTAGTGTGTAGTGGTCATTTGGTATTGAGCCCAAATGTAACTGCAGCTGATACCAGCAGTTACCTTCTCTTCATTTAGTGTCTTCCCAGGCTCCTTGATGAGAACGCTCTGATCAATGGCACTTAAACCACACAGAGAGTCTGGCTGAGCTGTCAGCTGCATTTTGGTTTGCTCTCCTGGGACAGCTGATGATCGGGAAAACTCCAGCAACACCTGGGACACACAAAACACAGCATTCATAATTTACTGATATAAGAAAAAAACTTACTTCCTACTAAGTCCTATTGGAACACAAAAAACAACTGACTTAAAGACAGAAATAAATCAATAAAAGAGGAAATATAAATAAAAATGAAATAATAAAACAACATGAAAGCAGTTTGTTTCATTCTTTCTTTCATATATTGTTATTAAGGCTGTCAAAATTAACACGCTGCTGGCAGGAAATTAATTTATGTAATTAACTGTGTTAAATTTTTAAAACAAATTTAGTGTATATACAGCGTCCGCCATTTATGACGGTGAGACATGGAGGTGATCAGCTATAAAAAGTTTGGCTGGCTAGTTCTACGGATGGATTTAAAAGAGTCACACTCGCAGGGGATGAGGATCACTTGCACTTTTCTTGCATTTATTTATTTTTTAATTTATTTTATTTTTTTTTTTTTTGAAGAACTTTTCGCAGAGTTTTGCACAAACGTCTCTGTTCTGGTCCTCTCAGTGTCTGTCCAGCGCAGCATGGCAGCCTCCTCCTCTCCTCCCTCTCCTCTCTGAATCATGACCGCTGTTTGTGATCAACTGATTTTTCTGTCCCTGGTATCATCTCTCTTGTTGTGATTACTTATTAGTCAAGTGAGAAGGAGGAAACTAGCAGTTCATGGTTCACACCAGCACAGATTTACCCCAAACAATTTTTTTCGGACATACTAGCAAAAGTAGGCAACATTTATCAGTCTCATGTTAATCAGACCAGTCACAGTTTATTCTCTTGTTGGGAATAAAATATAGTTATGAGATTTGTAAATCACTGCATTATGTTTTTATTGATATTTTACAGAGCATCCCAACTTTTGTGGAATTGGGGTTGTTCATCTAGAAAATTTGAATGCAGAGATTCTGGTAACTTGTTAAATATCATAGTTTCCCTCATGGTTCCACTTGCCTTCTTCTTCCACTGACCTTATTCCTGAAGCATTTCTCAGTAGGGACGTCGGCACTGTGAGCAATCACATTCATGCTGGGAAGGATGGCATAAGCCACAATCTGGACATCCGGAGCCATGTCTGGGGATACTTCAAACTTGAACGACACTTCTCCTTTATTCACTAGAAAAGCAAACCAAGTCTGATATATTTTATATTCTTTGATATTCATTGTCCTAAACATCAATCCAGAGTTTAATAAAACTTTCCTTGATCCTTTAAATTTCAGAAAGAAGAATACCACACAAGTTGCTTTTTACCACTTTGATTATCTTGAATTTGGAACTGTTTTTGTCCTTGCGTGATGATGGCTCCTCTGGATAAGACCTGTGGAGGTTGATATAAGAAAAGTAAAACATAAAAATTAGTAAAAAGGACACTTTAACTTAATTCCTCTTTGTTTTTTCTATAATTCTAGTGAAATATATTTGGAAGTTTATGGAAATGTTCTTTTTTAAAAAAAAAAAAAAAAAACTCTGGATCCACCACATCCATGTTTTAAACACACAGTGGCGTAAACGTTAGTTTGAAACATTTGTTTTAAAACTATTTTAAATCCATCAGATGATTGTTTTTCACTGAATGTGTTGAGGAAAAAAACGGAGACAATTACTGAATGCTGTAAGTTGTTTGTTTGCCACGACCCGCCCTGGATAACGTTAAACTGGGATCAGAATGATTTGTTCGCTGTTTTCAGACCCATTATAAATAATGTGGTTTTACTGGGTCTGTTTTTAGAAAAATAGGTTACAGTTGTTTCTGTTTTAGTAATGTTGGAAATATGTGTTGGCCCTGTAAGTGCTGAATCTAAATGAATCCAACTATTGTTAAAGGCTTTGTTTTTTATTGCAGTTCATTATGCAGTTTACAGGTTTAATGTTAAAATTTTCTGTATTTATTTTATATTAAGGTATTTGAACGTTTTTTGTGATTACGAGAAGTGTGTGATGTCTTCCCCTACAAACTATTAGAATAGAAAAGTTTTACTTTGCTGGTCAGATGTATTTTGGTTCACATTTAAAACTGTTTAAAGTATTTTATATGTTAGGGACAGATTTACTCTTCTGAATAGGTTTCCTTGTTCATCTACAGGTTTCCAAATTCAGTAAAACAAAGAAATTGTCCAGATCCATTTGATTTGAATCAGGTGTGTTGCAGTAGATAAACATTTAATACCTGCAGGACACAGGCCTTTAAGGAGCGGAGTTGGCTGTCCCTGATCTACACAATATTATTTACTGTTATTTGCAACTTTTGTAAGTATACATTTAATTTTTCATCTATTTCTTTTTAATAGTTTTATTTCAGTGTTTTAATTGTTGTGTCCTTTCATGTAGAGCCCTGTGTGCAAATATTTTTTAATGCCGCTCTCACCCACTAAAATTGAGACCATTGCTGCTTGGTTCTGCATAATTTGTGTCCCTCCAATTCATATATAGGCTGTCTATAAGAATTTATATGCGCTTTTTCATTAGAAACATTTTATTCCTTGCCCTACATGCAAAAAATTAAAATATATTTAACATAAATCTCTCAGTTTTTTAATTACTATGTTCATGTAGACTGAGGTTAGAAACTATAAGATGTGTAATTAGCAGCAGTTAATATTAAAAAGACAAAATCTATTAAACAAATGTGCCAATGTCACTTTAAATTTGAATCAGAGCTTAGGGGATATGTCTACTTTTCTTTCTTTTCTTTCTTTTCATATTTCCAGCCTTAATTTTGTTACCAACCTTAGTTGCACTTTCCATCGTGTAGCAAGTTTGGGAGTAGCTGCCCACTCCCGCTCAATACAACCCTAAACCTTCCCACTCCTGCAAGCTTTGCATTGGGTCCCAGTTCTAATGCAGGGCTCTGCTTTATAAAAGACTTTGGATTGATTTTGCTCATTTGATAAAGTGTTAAACAAATTAAATATAATAAGTAAATAAAATATAACTGTTTTCTGAATTATTGAGAGAAGGTGACAACAAATGTTGAACATACAGCCAACGTTACACGGCCAACCAGTGTGTGAAATATGGGTGGACATGGAACGAAGGGCAGCGAAATTAGAGGGTTTGGTGAGTAACCCTGAGTTACCTTTAAAAACATACCTACACTTCTGTCCGTTCATTTCAAGAACACAGGAACTGTTGCACTTGTGTTAATTGGTTCATCTTTGGTCTTTCTGTGTTTACTCTGCAATATGAATCAAGCTTAAAGCTTTTATTTCCTCTGTAAGACTTTATGTTTTGACAAAGGACTTTTTGTTCTTGTTATACAAATTAAATCCTGTTTTTAAAGTAAATATCTTCAATCATTTAAAATCTGTAAATAGAGTGACATTGGATTTTGCTTAAATCTGTTTTAATCCCTGTATTTCACGCACTGATCCTAATCAAAGTTAACAATGATCCTGCTGGACATTGCATTTGGAGAAATATGTTGACTGGCCACCCCACACCATCTGACATTGCAGTACTCATTACAACTAAAAGTGACATGAGACCTGGACCTGCAAATAATGATTAGTTCTTCTTCTGATATTACTCTGTTCAAACAAACAGAAAAACCTCCTCACCAGATACGTCACATAAACAGTGCCCTGTTCTTCTTTCACTAGAGTGTATCTGATGGAGATGTCCTCTTCTTTGCCACAAGAAAGTGGTTCATCCTTCTTCTTCACCTCCAGAGAGCTTACTGTTGTCGTATCAGGGGAAGGAGGAACGGACTCTGACAGCGATTGCCTGCTACCCTCATAAAAAGCAGTTCTGTATCCAGGGTATAACAGCGTTGGTGTGTTGCCCACCTGGTTTAAGGAAATAAAAACAATAGAATGAGCTCATAGCGGTCGATGTAGGAGGAAGCTGTGACATGACTTTAATATGTTCTCTCAAACTCTGTAGTTATACTTTTTTTTACTTACATGGAGTACAACATTCTCACTGAATTCATTTGTACTTAATGAAAATGTGGCCACTCCATTGCTGTCAGTAGTGATATTCTGCAGCCTGCGTGCAGACCAAATTTCCCCCACAAACAAGAACAACGGCATGTCAGGAATGGGCATATCGTTGTAGTTAACAGCCTTAACCTGTTAAAAGTAGAATAATGTATTACTAAGACAACAGATATCAGATGCACTGTGCAGTACAAGTCAGTGATGGCAGGAGCTCTTCTGTTGTTTACTCAGGCAGTAAGTAGCACTAACACTAAACAAGATCAAGTATCAGCTGGGACCATGCAACAGAACAGCTGCAGAAAGAGGGCAGTAGACTATTATTCAATAACGGAAAACACAAGCTTGAAATGAAAATGATAAATAAACATTTAAATAGCAAAATGTATAGATTTTGGGGGATTTTTATATCAAACTGGACTTTCCCATATTTTTTTTAATTTTTATTTACTCCACATGGCCATGTTCTTCTGTTTTGTTTTGTTTTGTTTTTTGTTTGTTTGTTTGTTTTTTGTTTTTTAACGAAAAAAAAAAGCCACTTTTACAGCGACAGTTCAACAATATAGTATAGACATTTTTGTGTAGTTACTCTCTTTCCTAAACTGTGGTACCATCAAACATTACATCCAAGTATTATAAAAAAACAAGATAGAAACAAAACACAAATTAAACCAAGAATCAATTTGAAGACAAATATTTACAGATTTTAAGTGCTTATTAATCTTTTAATTTTAATTTAATTGATTTCTTTTTCATATTATTATACTTGTAGCTTATTTTTGCATTTGGCATTTATTGCCCCTTTTTTGTAGCACTTGTTTACGGTGAACTGCCAGGTTCTCTTGTCCACCACAGTTCATTGCATTGTTGATGGCATGTTAACGTGCATGGCAAATAAATGGATGAGAATCTTTAATTTCTGAGTTATAGTCATACACATATATGCCAATGTATACATACTAGTTACTTACAGCACCAGTCAAAAGTTTGGACAAATTTTTCCATTACATTTAGTGTGTAAATGTGTCCAGACTTTTGACTGGTAGGGTATACATACTATACATAAAGAGATTTTTCTTTGCTTTTCTCTTAATGCATTTGGGTATTACAAATGCCACTTTTGGACATTATGGAATATCCTGAAGATCTCTTTGTATTGTTAGCTTTTAGAGAAATAAAAAGAGATTGTGTGGAAAGTCATCTACCTCCTAATGTTTCACGTGAAGCATTTCAATTGTCTTGTACACGAAATGTACTATACAAATTCATTTGCTTTGCCTTGCCTTTGGCACCAGTTTCCAGTTATTAAAGCATATTGTAAATGAGAAAAAATGTTAAATATGGAACACAGGATATGATGGCAGTAAAATGTCTTCTTCTTTCTGAAGACATAGCATAGTGCTTCTCACAATTTTGTGACTTTGCTGTTTACTAATTGACTCAATTCCAAGCTTGTTTTCTGAATCTAAAAGATGTTATACAATACAAAAAAAACATCTACCAATACTCCTGGTACTCCTGACAGATGATAAAACTTACTTTTCCTTTTAGATCTGATCCTCGTTCATAAAACGTGGGAGTGTCAATAAAAGACAGTTTTCCAATTCTATATGTGAGTCTGATGTTCGTCCTTTGTAGGAGTGAAATACCTGAAAATGAGAAGGATCATTGTTATAACAGTCTGCATATTAGTATTATTATTTGACAAACCAATCATTTTAATAGAAAAATATTAAACAAATAAACATGCCTGTCCCATCCTCCTCTGCTGTAGCACTGACTTCCAACTTATCCACCAAAATCTTTTGGTCAATTCTGGTGAAGTTTGACATCCTGAATCCGAAAGTGGCACAGCCTGTATTGTTAGCCTAAAATAAGTATAATAATATGACATATAGTTATACATGAGTGTAATTATTCCTTTTTAATCTCTTTAGCACAATGATACATGCCATCCCACCTAATACCAGAATGACAGAAACACCTCACATCGCCACATCACAACAATTTAATTAGCTTATTTAAACCTGTCAAACATCATCTACAGCAGTGGTTTCCAACCTAGAGCCCCTCACAAAAGGCACAAGGGGTCCTCAAGGCTTTGACTGTTCAAAGCCAGTGTGATTTCAAATTAAGGCCATGTCCACACAGAGATGAGTTGAGGTATATTAGCTTAATTGCATTTTTTTTTTTAACATTTGGGTGTTTCATTCAAATAGAACCAGTGTTTTGGGAGCCTGAAAAGACTTTTTGCCATTTAATTATTGAGACATATCTGTGAAACATCACAATGCAGATGATTCCTTCTGATTTTGAAAAAGAAAGAAAAACGTAAGTCTATATGTTAGTAACAATAGCCTAATACCAAGCATGGTGAGTAGGGGGGTCTCCTGCTTTTTGGTAGTTGCATGAAGGGGGTCCTCAGGGAAAATAGGTTGGGAACCACTGAGCTACAGCACACATTCAAATAGCCATGAAATAAGAACAGTCAAAGGGATAAAACAAAGGCACTGAGACTTCAGCTTAAATGTATAATTCATTAATGTATTAATCTTCTAAAACACTAACTAGTGAATAGGGAATGTGTTGTCAGCATTGCCTTTGTTTTCCTTTGCTCCTCTGCTCGTAAATATCGTGTTGTTTCCTGGCAGCGCAGAAATATCTCACCATGTGTGTTTTTATTTGCGGATTCTACTTCACTCACATGCTCCTATATTTATAAGTTGATAATTTTCCAGTTTCCTTTGTGTTATCTCTCCATTATCACTCCATGCAGAATGTGCTCTATCACTGAGCCTTATGTTTCTGCTTGTTCTGTTACCTTCACTCAGTTTCAAATCCAATCTAACCTATTTTTGTGATGAGGATACTTTTCCAGCTCCTCCATGCTCCTTATTATCAGTACCTTAGCCTCTTCTGGTGATTCATTAAGTTCGATATAATCTTGCAGTTTCTTGTTTATGTGCTCTGGATTTTTGTCATTCTCCTCAGGTAAGGTGCTTTTTTTTACAATATCCACTTGATCTTTGTCAGATGTTCATTGTCAACATCTGTGCCTTTGAGCATCCTGCCCTGTTTGAAAAGTGTATCCTGCTGTTAACAAAGCTCAGTATAACAGCTGGCTAGTCATTGTTGTTTCTTCTGGGTAGCTGGTGGCAAGTTTCAACCTGGTTGTAATCCAGAGCAATCCCTTTTGACTGCAGAAGTGTTGCTACTTGTTGCTCGGTTGAACTTGTTTCCAGCTCACCGTTGGATTCCCCAGCATCGCCCACTGTCACCGCCCTTGCATAGAACTGTGCTTTAATTGATAGTCTGCTGATCACAATACCATTCATTTGGGTGTTCATAATAAGTCATTTTCAAGTGATTAGTTAATGATGAAGTGATCATTTACAAAACTTTCCAGAGCATTAACAAATGATTAATAAAAATAATATAGTAATAGTTCATGTATGTTTTGTAGATTCACTCATAAATATTTTTCAAATGATTAGACAATGATATAAACTAATCATTTACAAAATATGATTATATGATTACAAATGATAATAAGAAATATCCTAACAATTTATTTGTATCTATATCTGTAAGTTTGCAGTTGTAAGCTGATCTGTTACAAAGCACAAAATGGAACTATGTGAACTGGTTCTATGTCTCACGGAAGATCACAACACTGTAAATTGTAGTTAGTAAACAAACTGTAGTTAGTATAGCATGTTCGCAATCAGAAAGGACATATTAGTTTATCAAGTGTGAGTTTTTGTAGAAAGATGAGACCATAACCATGGCAACTCTACCTTATTTGTTTTTGTGTCACATAGGCCCCTGAACTCGACTACTTCCATTTCTGGAGGGCTATTCAAGGCACCATAATAATGACGTGGGGGAGGCCGGCACACCTCAACTGTAACTGTACTTGGCACAGGCTGTCCATATGTGTACCTAATCAATTGTGAGAACAATAAAAAAAATCAATGAATCATTCACTTAAAGAAAATTTATTTCAAACTGCCTGAAAAACTGAGTTTTTACTTACTTTGCACATACTTCCACATCAAATTCTTCCTGCCCCATGCTTAATTCTTCTTTTACATTTAATGTTACCTCAAATTTGGGTAAAACTGGAGAAAAACCAAACAAGTTATTGTTTATACCTGGTAACAAATGGCCTGGATATTCATTCAGAAAGCAACTCTAACTTACCATACTTTTCTACCTTGAAGTCTTGATATAATTTATCTTCACCCACTGAAACAATGATCCTGTAAATTCCTGTTCGTGCCTCAGAGCTCAAATCATAGGAAAGCTGCAGTATTTTACTGTTGGATGATTCATTCAGCCACTGTCCAATTCTGTTGTTGTGAGGATCCTGTCCAGTGAGACAAATCAGATATAGATGCATTAAAAAAACAAACTGGGAGATAAAAACTAGTTTCAGAGTTGTTTCAAAAACTCTCCAGCCTGTGGTGCAAAACTTTGCCACACTTACACTTTTTGACTCTTTAGTGGGACCAACATCCCAGTCAGCTAAGGAAACCAAAGTCTTTTTTACCCTGCTGAGTGACTTCAGTTCATTAATCAAATAATTTTAGCCCAGAAATTTTTACATGTCTTGGTGCTTTGACTGTATTAGACTGTAAAAAATCAAAAAGTCAAAATGGTAATATTCTGGCAGCTGGGGCACCAGAAAAACATCGCGAAATATAAGAAAAAAACTAAATCATAAAATTACATTCAAATACAGTTTATAACTTTACTTTTACATGGGATCTTTTGGTATATTTCTGCCTTTTAATCTTTAACAAAATATGTTAGCAAGTATAATAACAGATAAATTACATAAAATACAAAAAACTGCATGAGTACAAAACATTAGTGTAAATTACTTTTATCGCGCAAAACTACTATTATTAAATAGTTATGGCATAGTTATTGCAATCACATTGTCTAGGAGACTTTCTGATGGTATGTTATCACAACCCTCCCCCAAGCTCCAATGATGTCAATTTTAGCATCGATCCATCTCTGCATAACACCCTTTACAGAATACTTCCACTTGATCTGATTCAGATTAATAGGAATCTAAAAATAAAACAGTGTAGTCAAAATGACCACTTGTATCATATTTCCTTTGTTTATTCTAAACCACAAAACTTTATTCGCATAGTTTCGGGTGAAGTCAGGGACCAGCAATCCTTTATGATTTTATTTGATTAAATTATTGCTAATTTTATAACTCGTTGCTGTCGGGCAAAATGTTCAAAATTCGTGATTTTTGTTTTCCTTCATAAATCAGTACTATTGGTCACCCTTTATGTCTGTCTGTTGTTTTATAAATATTTAACCAAATATATATGATTAAAACACAATACAAAGTTTGATGACATTATGTCCAGTTATTACAAAACCATACAGTTTTTTTTTTCATTTTTTGAAAAATGACAGTTTTGGAGATAGAAGGTTTGCACCCGACAGCAGCGAACTGTCAAAATGACCATTTTGGTCATTCTTCAATAAAGATTTAGCTCAAAGATAGAGGCTACAGTTCCTTGGGCCTGGGGCCCTTTGCTGCAGGTCTCTGACAGAACTTTTCTGCTTAGCTACTACTAAAAAAAAGGCCATTGGAGCCCAAAAGTCCTTAAAAAACAAAAAAAAAAAAAACAAACAAAAAAAAAACAAAAAAACAGGTGATTAAGAAAATGTAAAGTAGTAGGAATGGTGCATGCCCTGTGTCTGGTTGCAGGGTACGGCCCGGGGGCAGGAGGGGTGTAGGGGTTTGAAGGAGGGTTGAGTGGGATTCGGGGGATTATAGGGGGAGGTGCTGGGGTGTGAGACAGGGATGCTTGTATGTTGTGTGTGTGTCTATGCTTTGGATGATGTTTGTGTGCGTGCAGTAGGTCAGAAAGGTTTATCTTTGGTTTGTTTTGTTCTTTTTAATAATCAAGTTCTTTTGTTTGTTTTTATTTGAACAAATTGTACATATAAAATTGTTTGATGATAAAAATCCATTGTTTGCATTGTGTATTCATCGTGCCAGCAATCTAATCCATATATGCTAATCAATAAATCCACAAGTCAATAAATCAAACATTTTAAAGCATTTGTGTTATTTCAGAGCAAACTCTATTATTGTGCACAAGGGGCAAACATGGACAAAAATGTGTTTGAATTAGTTTATTTTCTTACCTCAAGTGTGATGATGTCATACTGTGAAAGAGAAATAGGGAGAGAAAAAGATTTATTACAGGGCATATTGCTTTACTTTGCTATTTTTTCTTTGCTTGAAAAAATGGCCAAAAAAATTTTTTTTTTGCTTTAGCTGCAGTTCACTGCTTGTTTTTAATTTTCAAGATGTTGCAAAATAAAAAAAAAGTCACAATCAAAAACAAAAAACAAAAAAAAAAAAGCTTTGGTAAATAGACATAGACTAAAGAGGACCTGACTGTACTATTGATCCTTTAGTGGAAGCAGATTGATTATGGACATAAGGCAAAATCAGTTAAATAGTGTGGCTGAATTTTCTGGTGGCCACAAGTTATTGGATAACTGATAACAGATATCAGGGCTACAACCTTTTTCAATTTTTTCCACCCAGTGTTTTCTGCATCTTTTGCTTTCCACACTGTATTTGTGTACACAACAAAAGTTTGTTGAAACATTCCCGATATTCTGACTGCAGAATAAAAGAAGATAACTAATGATTTACAGATACTCACCAGCTGACTAACGGGTCTAAACTTGGAGTCCAGTGTGACAACTCTGAAATGCACTGAGATATTCACAGAAAGCAGATGAAAGCTGTACATTTTATCCACAGTTGTATAAATTGGAAATTACTAAATAAAACCTTTTGTCCTCAGAAAACACCCCAAACATGTAGCTGCAACCATTTTTAACTGTTTGTAAAATAGATAAACCTCTAGAAATGTTTTCGTCACCATCAGCTCCACAGATAATCAGGTCATAGTTACCTGTTTGTCCAGGGAGGTAGATCGGTTTATCTGTTTGGACAAACATTCCTGGCTTGTAGACTTTGATCATGATTTTCCTGACTTCTTTTGAGTGAAATGTGGCCCCTCTTACAAACACCTCAAGGGTCTGCACCTCTTTAGTTTTCACCAAAGGAACCTTTGACAGATAGATATTTTTTTAAATGTAAAGATCATTAATTCATGCAGTGAAAGTTTTCTTTTTCTGTGTTATAATCTTGGCTTTAAAAATAAACATTTAAAAAAGAAAAAAAAAAAATTTTAAAAATGAGCAAATTAATCGGAGACACTCTTAGGATCTGACCGGAAACAGAATGCACTCATGAAACTCTTCACTGGATGTCTTCTCAAGAAGAGTTGTGTTCATGTCTTGGGACCTCAAGGTGACAGTCATGACCAGAGTCTCGCTGGGCTGCCGGAGACTTGCACAGAACCTGGTCTCAGCTCCAGCTTCAAGAACTGCAGGAATGGCCACCATATAATGTCTACACACAGACAGGAGCACACATTTAGGAGTAACTGACATGAAGTAATAACCTCATTCATTTAAACAATCTAAAAATGTTCAATTTGACAAATTTCTTTGATTAACTTACGGTTCAGCTGATGCTAGATTAACACACATCCAACACAAAAAGACACACAGTGTCCATGACTGTGTTCCAAGGAGACCCATGACTGACTACGATGATAATCAAAGTCAGCGTCTGTTAAATATCTGCTGATAAGAGAAACCCACCCCCAGTCACAGTCCAGTCATACTAAACCGTAAAATGGGCATGAGCACGCAGCTGGGTTTCTGTTTCCAGTGGGCGGGGACCAGGGGTGGTATTAGAGCCCTGAGACTGTGAGGATGAACCCTGAACTGCTTTATCTGTTAAACTTTCAGAATATAATTTAAATTGTTAATTACTGAATTAACGTAAAATTGTAAATAGTAACATTAAAGTTGGATGTGTTGAGATGCTGTTCTGCAGACCTTGGTTGGAACCAGTGCTTATTTGACTTCCTGTTGCCTTTCTATCATCTCCAACTAGTCTGCCAAGTTTCCTCTGACCTCTGACACCAACAAGACATGTTGGTCCAGACAACTGCTGCTCACTGGATATTTTCTCTTCTTCAAACCATTCTCTCGAAACCCTAGAGATGGTTGTTTGTGAAAATCCCATTTTCTGAAGTACTCAGACCAACAACCATGCCACGTTCAGTCACTTAAATCCCCTTTCTTCATCACTCTCAGTTTGAACCTCATTTTGACAATGTCTACATGACTAAAAGTGTTGAGTTGCTGCCATGTGATTGACTGATTAGATGTTAACAAGCAGTTAAACAAGTGGAGCCCAGCCAACACGCATTATGTGGTGCCCAGATAGGTAGCAACAGGTCTGATAATTGTGTCCTCAGTTTCCATGGTGGCCGCAAACACGTTTAGCCAGATGGGTTAATGAAGAGCCCTGGATGGGCCCCAAACCGGACACAGATGGCTGCTGCAGGCCTTATATTTAGGGTTCTGTAGGGATACCCAACTGGGGCCCAGTGAAGTTTGTCCTCAGTATCCATGGTGGCCCCAAGTCCAATTGCCTTGATAGGTTCATGATGGGTTTAGCTTTATCCTAACCTTGTTTTACCAGGACTGACAATTTCATTCAGTTTTGGGTTAACATAGGTTTAGAGCCACAAATACAAATCTTATGCATTTGCAGCTTATCAAAGCTAAACATCCTCCTATCAGCTTACATGAAGCTAACCATAAGTCTAATATTTCTACTCCTACCCCCCCACCACCACCCCCCTATCCTGACCAGCATCCTAACATACAGAACGGTGGTTTGTGTGCCATATTTTGCTTGACAGATTTGCTCTACCAAGGGAGACATGTTATATACATGGCTGCCCTTGATATTTTTATTTTTATTTTAATCTTATTTTCTTTAGTCTTTATATGTCAGTGCCGAACCTGACAGGGAGAAAGAGAAAGAGGAAAAAAAAACTTTTACTGTGAATATGTTATGGAAATTCAATGCAATGAAAACAACTGAAAAATTACTAAAAATCTGCATTTAATAATTATATCTGTATTTAAAAACATTACTTAATTCGTTAGTATTTTTAACCATTTTTAGCATTCTGGCCATTGCTCTAGAGTGGCAGGCTGCAGACCTCTGATTTAGTGTAAACCAATATTTACTGCACTTACTTCATATTGCATATGGTAGGTCTTCTTTTGTTCTGACCTTTTGTTCATAACAATGCGATCAATCGCAATTAATCGCAACATTTTATGCAATTAATCACGATTAAAAATTTTTAATCATTGCCCAGCACTATTTTATATTGATTTAATTTAATAAGAATATCAATTGTAAACACATTGGAATTTGAAATAACTTATTTTTCTAGCAGCATTATACTTAAGGCTCATTTATGCTCAATGCAGAAATTACCACCAGAAATCACAGGGGCAGTGCTGAGCAGAATAGCTGACATGCAATCAGGTAAAGAAACAAACCGAGAAGAAGAAGAGCATCAGGCAGGAAACCAAAAGAAAAAGAATAATGACAAAAACTGTAGAAATTGCACAAGCCTTTAAAGAAAGACTATATGTGGATGTTTAGGGGGTGTTGTGTGGTTGGAAACAACTTTATAGGCATTACTGCTGCTAAACGGTGTCTGAAACTGACATCGGCTCAAAGCTGTCAACTCTGAGCTTAGCGCTGCCTGCTGTGGAGGAGTTGACTCAACAACCATGGCAACAAAAAACATGCATGAAAGTATGAGGACTACAACGTATGACAACGTTTGAAATGGATGTTGCTATTTCATGAACATAAGGGAGCATAAATGGACCTTTACGGTAAGCAAGTTTTGCAACAGTGCTCTTTAAACAGCGTGGGATGTTTGATTTAGTCATACAAACAAATGGTGACCTCGTTACAAGGACCAAAGATGACTTTTCTTTATTGAGTAAACCACTGGATGAAGGAGAGTTTTCACCAACATGATACTCTCCATAAATATTAATCTGGGACCACAACATGGTTAAAAAAATAATAATAATTCTTCATCAAGAGGGTACTTAGTGTTAGCATCCTTGGTTTTATTAAATTAAGCTATTGCATGTAACCATGTTTTGGGACGATAATTTAGCCTTCTGAGTAATAACAGTACAGACACTGAATCATATAAAACATCTGACCATCCACAGGATAGCATTCCATTGTTTTAGTTAACATTAAAATAATATACACTGCTCCAGGCAACTTGAGACACAACAGGTCATTGTGCAAACAGATGATGCTATAACCCATAAATACATTGATCCAAGAATGATCAGCTATTACTGGCAACCTGCATCCAAACTGAATAATAACGTGTATCATGTTTGCGTAACTCATCTTTTTGGGAAAAGAAGCTGTGTGTGTTCCTTCTTTTCGTTTAAACATTCACAAAGATGAAGTACAAAGGTGCTTGTAACTGAAGCCAGCATCTGGTCATAGGTGACAAAGTTTGTTTGATCTTACTGCAACTGTTTTTAAGTTTGAGCTTTTGTCTTGTGTCACATGTTATTTAGGAATAACCATGGGGATAATCACTGTAAAATATATACAGTTTAGTTTTTGGGTATATATCGGGTGGTTCAGTCTTTACCCAGAAGTCTTTTATTTGCGAGAATCAGAGAGTGATAGATTAAAGATATAGAATAAATAGATATTTATTCTTAAATTTCTTAATTTTCCGTATCTGCTTCAACAGGGTCAGGGTTGCAGGGGGCTGTGGATCATCACAAATACCACTGAGCCGGAAGCGGGGACACAAAGGCGGTTTTGGCAAGAGATTGAGTTACCAGTCTTCCTAGCTAGACACCTCTCTTATGGTGCATTCAGTCCGGCATCGTTTGGTCCACTTCAAACAAGCCCTGCTCTGTATCACTCCATTATTTACTTGTGGCAAATTAGCCATTTTGGCCCTGGCCAATTAGTGAGCAGGCATTTCTTCCTCCTACTTTTTTTCTTCCTGGTTAGTAGTTGTTTTGGAAAAAAAATCCTCCCTAGTGAGCAGCTGTTGCAACTGCGTGACATTAATCAGTCTTATTGTGTGTACTGGATTTAGTGTCATTCTAAGACTTGAGCAGGAGAGGTGAGACACTGCACAATGGCCCCACAAATACAGCTTCAGGATTGTGGTGGTTGCAAGTTGACATTATATCTGGTTTGTGATGCTATTTTGATGTGAACTACTTGAAGCAGGTGATGTGACAAAAGTAGTTGGAGGTAAAAAAAAAAATAAAAAAAAAGAGCTCAGGCACCAGTTTAATTTAAAAAAGGTGTGTGTGTGGGGGGGGGGGGGGTTATTACAAGAAGTGACATCTTAAACTTATCTGCAGTATCTGTGAGGTCTCTCGGCCAACTGTAGACTTCCCCCTGGCTGTCTGTATCAGCCCTTCTTACAAAGAACATTTCTATTATCTGGAAAACACTATATATAGAGCCTCAAATTCACTGACTCTTAGCAAATGAAGAAATCTAATCATAAACCCATGCAATGCTGAGGATCAGACACTTCAGGATCAGTCAAAATCAAAATAAAATTTTATTTAAAATCCCTTTTCATACATAAGTAGCACAAAGTGTTTTACATAATACAATGCACACAATGTCCAGGGATGCAATTTCAATAAGTGAAGTTTATTTATAAGCACTTTTAAAAGCAACAGATGTTGACCAAAGTGCTGTACAATGTAAAAAAACAAGTAAACAGAGGCCGAGCAGACAGCAGACTTGGTTCAGGGGGACGGTCCGGAGGCTTAGTAGACATCAAGACCGGGCGTAGCTGTCGTGCAGCCTGTATTCCAAGAAGCTGCGCTGACTGAATCTCTGGAGGACTCGATATCCACACCACAACGAGCCCGAGAACCTGAGATGGAAGAGGAGCGATCTCCACAACCACAGGCGGTGGAGAAAAAGCGATGTCCTCGGCAGTGTAGACTGTAAGCGGCGGAGGAGGAGGGAGCTCGTCAGAAGCAGAGAACAAAAGCGGGTGACCAGAGACCCCCTCAGAGCTAGGGACCTCGAGCGATAGATAGATAGATAGATAGATAAATAATAAATAATATATTATTTTATTCATATAGTTTAATATATTTATAGATTTACAATACAGTTGCATCATTGTGTTTACATTTCCACCAATATGTAGTTTACATGTTGACAGGTGGACTGCTGGACATCAAATGACCAGCAGATGGCAGTACCACCAAATGAGCTATTAAATGGGGTCTCAAGTAATGAGACTTTTGGCGATGCAATTGTCTAGAAAGACTCAACACATTCACAGGGCTTCATTAAACATCACTAGGGAGAAGTGTCTTTCTTTCCAGACTCCTTAACAGCTGATAGGAGTCTGTAACAATGGCCTGTACCCTGCATGCTGACTTTATATTGTCAACCACAGTAACTGCAATATTCTTTGCTGTTTATTTATAATAAACTTGTTTCCTTACTGGGCAAATGACAATAAACACTTTGAATTTTACTTTTTACTGATAAAATTCTGATCCATACTAATAAAAATAATTGTAATCTTTTTAGTTTTTTTTATTTCAATCACTGCAGAACAGTTTTAATGTCCATTTTAAAGTCATAGACGATTAAACTGCTTTTAAACAAATGTGTATTTCTTCATGCATTATAATAATTATGGATTTCATTTATATAGCGCTTTTCTAGGCACTCAGAACACTTTACAATGTATATCCATTATTCATTCAGTCCTCACTCATACTTGCTGATGGTAGGCTGCCTTGGGGTAGGCTGACGAAAAGGTGGCCTCTCCATCAGGTAGGCAGGCATCCTTGGCAAAACAGGAGTTTTGATACGTTAATGTCACTGTCCAATGTGCTGAATAGCACTGTCCAGGGTCCTGAACCTAAATGATTTTAATACCCTATATTACAAGTAATGCGGGAGACTCTAATCCCACGTATGGTAACCTTATTAAAGGTTACCATACGGTTAAAGGTTAAAGGTTATTAAAGGTAAAATAAGAATTCTAGATGTCAAAATAATTTTTCAACATTATTTATATTTTTTATTTACTAATAGGTTTCACGTCCAGTGACATGGAGCCAGCGGACAGATGATTTTTAATCTGTTATTGGAGCGAAGCAGACACAAGACATGTTGTTTGACTGACAGCTCTCGTCAGCATTTATTATTTCTACATTCAAAATAAAGTATTTGACCACTAATAAAAAAACAGTGATACTTCACTTTTACTCACCTAAGTAATAGCATTATATTCTCTATCAAATCAGACTACAATCATTACATTAAAATTGCATCTGTGAATGTTAACCACAATTAGTAACATATTATTAGCATCACACTTGTTATGTCTAAACCATGTTAACACAGTACTTTTCATGGCTGCTTCCTTAATCTTTAGCCTTTGGTTAACTGAGTGCTGACCATGCCTGAAACACACACACACACCATATAAACAATTTTAACATGTCAAAACCTAAGCAAAGTCAGGGAGCAAGATTCTGTGAACTAGCTTAGCTTACCAGTGCACCGCTATTACACACGTATTAGCAATGCTACTGGATTTACTTAGTTGCATTTAACTTCAAAGTTGACACACCTTTGCTCTTAACGTCCCTTTACTCCCCAAGGGTTCATATTCACTATTAGTTGTGTGCTATTTAGCCCAACTGACCTGTTAGTGGAGCAAAGCAGACACAAGACATATTGTTTGACTGGCAGCTCTCATCAGAATGACGAGCCACCTGCTGATGTTACCAACAACACTCTCTCTACTGCAAACGCCCCCTGCTGGCTGGACATGATACTACACCCAATCAACCTAAATTTGAAATACAGAACCTTTTTTTTTTCTTTTTTTTTTTTACCCTGTCCTGTCCAGCATCCTAACATACAGAACGGTGGTCTGTGTGCCATATTTTGCTTGACAGATTTGCTCTACCAAGGGAGACATGTTATATACATGGCTGCCCTTGATATTTTTATTATTTTTATTGTAATTTCATTTTCTTTAGTCTTTACATGTCAGTGCCGAACCTGACAGGTTCGCCCAGAACATATCACAAAAAAAAAAACAATATAAACTACCACAGTACTACATAATACCAAAAGAAAAATGGGATGATGATGATATGAAAAATTACAATAGTCATCAAACGTACCTGCAGATAAACCAACACACAAAGATCAGCTATATCTAGTGCGAGGCGGATGGAGAGACAAGCACGTTTGTGAGCATGCACGTGTTAACATGCATGTGTGGCCATGCAACAAGGAGGAAATGTGTACCCGCAAGGGGGCAGCGATCACGCCGCACCCTGAAGCATACAGAACATTAATCCCACACTTTAGGCAATATTTCTTAGCAACCTAAAATAAATATTTAAAGACAATGTGACTACATTCTGTGTGGGTCACATGCTCCCTGATAAAATATAATGGCTCCCGCCATTATATAAACTTTTTTCCTTTATCCAAAATAAACAGTGAACAGATTTTGTACTTTAACATCTTGGTGCATCAAAGCAGGAACAGCATATGGCACCACTGTGTATGGAAGTGTTCGATATAGTGTATCATATGGTGTGTAGTGCGACAGTGAAACTGGTTGCAGTTCCCAAATTGGCAGAGTTTGTGTACCATAAGGTGCAAAGCATTGCCTGTACCCTGCATCTGGTAAGATGGGTGGCCAAGGCAGTCATAAGTCCATGTTTGTGGTGGTCTCCTTGTCCGTAAGGATCTTCTGACTGTCTCCTGCTGTGGAGAAGTCCTTCTGTTACTGTTGGTGTCACCCCTTGCTTGATCACATATATGTTCAGTAACACCATCAAAATAATGCTCATGGTGTGCAGACCGTGCATTATCCTCTCCCCTTCATTCATCTTCCTGTCCACTGAATTGTTCTTGTGCTGTCAATCAAAAGTCCTCTGTTATGTCTCTAGGCGGCAGTCTGGGTTCTTCTGTTAGCTTATGGAGTCCAACCTGCTCCGCCATTGGTGGAAGACTGACTGGATCTCTCTGATGCACCTTAGTGGATGTCTCATCTGCCCTTTGTGACCTTGGGACTCTCAGCTAGTACTGTGCTCTGGAGACATCATCAGACTCAGATGAATCACTGCTTTGGCACAAACTTACTCTTTCATCTCTCCTAACTTGTCTCCTATTCCTCTGTCCCCTCTTTCTGGATGTTTTGTTGACTGTGTTTCAGCCATTTCCACAGGCGACTAATTGACAAGGTAGAGGAGGTTTCTGTGACGGGTCCAAACTTTACTGCTGTTTGTCTCTGGAAACACTTTGTAAACAGGGCTGTCATTCACTTGCTGCTTTACAACATACACTCTCTCTTCCCAGTAGGATCTCAGCTTGCCTGGATCTCCTCTCTCACCCATATTGCGTACTAAACCCTGTCACCTGGCTGCAGGATTGCACCCTTAACATGACGGTCACTCTGCTCCTTGCCTTGTTCACTTGAATACTGACTGTTCTGCTCTGCAATCTGATACGCCTCCTTCAAGCATGCAGCCCACTTTTCAGCATAACTAAGTGGTGTCTCAGCATTGTTGTCAGCAGGCAGATAGAAGAGGAGATCAATTGGGAGGCGAGGGTGGCGCCCAAACACGATAGTGGGGTGAGAACCATAATTGTGTTTATAATTAATTATGCATTCTGTGATGTTCTGGTTTCATTTTCCACATTAATAGTAAAATGAGTGATTTTTACTGTTCACCACTAAAGTCAGCCCCATTACAGGTCTGTGTATCGAATACAGTTATTTTATGCAGTGGTGTTGAAATATCTACTTTTATACAATTAAAAATCGAATTGTAAATTCTGTGATGAGTGAATTTCCTATTAACAGAACTTCTACGACTAGCCAGCTTCTGGTAATCTTTTCTCCATTCAAACATGTTTTGAACTGAAGTCTCGTACGAAATGCTGTGTGAGCATGCGCAGTTCAATAAATCGTCTGAGTTCCCAGATGAAAGAGACATGGATCATGATTATTTTCTTTGATATATATCAGCCTAGAGAATACTGGTAAACCACTTTGGTGATTGTAGACATGTGGGGACTGCTGTGGAAATGTCAAACGCTACAGGTAATGGGCCCAGTCATACAGGCTGAATGTGGTTCAGACTTTTATTCGACTGAGAGGAGAAAAGCTACAAGCTCTAGAAAACAAGGTTCCTCGGGCACATGGAATTACGCAGCCTTGGAGAAATCATCTTGGAAGAGCCACAGATACCCAAAGGAGATGAAGAAGTTCTCACAGAAGATGTGGCAAAGAACGGAGAAGCATATGCAGAGCTGGTGCAATGTCTAGACAACAAGAGTTTGTCACTGATGAGGGATGCAAAACGTGACGGAACGAAAGCAGTGGAAATCCTTCGTGAGTATTTCGCGGGAAAGGACAAACCCCGAGTTGTAAGTTTACATTGTGAACTTTCCTCGCTTCATAAGGCCAGCAATGAAACAGTCACTGAATATATTATCCGAGCAGAGACTATATTCACGTCGTTGAGAAGAGCAGACGAGCACATTAGCGACGGGCTTCAGATGGCCATGGTGGTAAAGCGATCCTGATTCTTACAAGCCATTTGTCATGCACATCGCCCAGACCAACGACACTGTAATGTTTTGCTAGTTTAAGACAAAGCTATGCAGTTATGAGAGCACCGAAAAATAAGGGAAAAGTGACACAAATGTTGAAGGAGACAATGTGATGAAGACTAGAGGAACAACGAAGTCACGGGGAAGATAAAGAAAAACTGCCCTGGCTGATCTTGAGTTATACACTTGCGGTAAAAAGGGGCACATGGCCAGGACATGCCCTGATGGATACAAGAGGAGGAGAGAGGAATGAAAATGGGACACACCACAACTAAAAAAGGGCCGTGGTCGAGGACAAGATCGTGACCATGTAAGAAAAGCTAAGGGAGAAACAGAGGCGGAGCCTACAACTTTCTGTTTCTGTAAAATGCGTGACTGTCATACTAAAAAGGGAAACAAGAAGGGTCTTATGGTTGGCTGCAATGCCACAACACACATGATTAACGACCACACAAAGTTCAAAACAGTTGACAAGATCTTCAAACCCGAGGACCACATGATCAAGCTTGCCAACAGATCAAAGTGAGTGGAATGGCGAAGATGAGGGGAGACACTGAAGTTTACTTGCTGGACAGCGAGGGATGATGCGTGAGAACGCGGCTCAAGCAAGTGTAACCCAGGTAGTCCAAATCCCCCTCCTGGGTTATTTTTTTTTTTTTATCACATTAGGTCAAGCTAAATTAAAAGTTTTATCTGTTGTAATCAGGTTAAAGTAATTTCTTAGTCTGACCACAAGGTGTCATAGAGAGGTATCACTCCCTATATAAAAAAGTTCACCTTAAATTCTCCACTAAGAACCTGTTCCTTTAAATAAGGTGGGCAATTAGTTATGTTATGTTTTAGCATGAGAAAATGAGATGGGAGTGGTCATCTCACCTATAAACGCTCTTTGTCCTACTCCCTGCTACATGCCCTGCCTGCTGCAGTGTGAGTGATTTGAGAGAGGACGATCGAGCTGGTTTTGGAAAAGATACAAGACAAGAAAGTCTACCCGGGAAATATAAATGGTTGGATAAATAACAACTTAGAGCTGTGACTCAAAATAGAACTGCATGAACAACTGAATTTTGGAAAACATATCAAATCAAATCAAATCAAATTTTATTTATAAAGCGCTTTTCATGCAAAGGCAACACAAAGTGCTTTACATAGTATAAATGAATGCATATTAAAATAAAAAAAAAAGAAAATCACAGAACAAAAACAATAAGCCATTTACACACCCAGTTATGTGACAGATTAAACACCTCCCACCCACCCCCCCTCACCCATCCACACACACACACACACACACACAAACTCCTAATATCTGTCTCTGGCTCTGGCTTGGCGCTGCTGTGAGGAAACGGCATTTTTGGGGACCCATTCACACCAGGAGCCAGTCAAGTCATGTTTGCAGAGGGCAGACCAAGCAGGCTTGACTCCCAGAGTTTAGGATCCCCATAAAGAAACACTGGAGTTAAAACAACGATAAAATAGGGAAACAGTTAAGAATCTATAATAAAATATAATAAAGTAATATATAATAAAATAAAATAGATAAATGAGACAGATAAGATAAGATAAGGTGAGATAAATAACAGAAAATGAATAAAATCAAATCAGAAGGCTAAACTAAAAAGGAAGGTCTTGAGCCTCTTCTTAAAAACATCAACAGTCTCTGCAGCCCTGAGGCTCTCTGGCAGGCTGTTCCACAGCTGAGGACCAAAATGATGAAACGAGGCCTCACCGTGTGTTTTAGATCTAACTTTGGGAATAGTTAAAAGGCCGGTACCAGAGGACCTCAGGGTCCGCGAGGGCTCATAATTTGAAAACATGTCAGATAAATAAGAAGGCCCAAGACCATTACGACATTTATAAACAAGTAAGAGAACCTTAAAATCAATCCTGAAGCGCACGGGGAGCCAATGCAGAGATTTTAAAACCGGTGTAATGTGTTCCTGCCCCCTGGTCCTCGTCAGAACTCGTGCTGCCGAGTTTTGCAGTAACTGTAAACTAGAAATAGACTTTTTGGGAAGACCAGAGAGCAGGGCATTACAATAATCTAGCCTGCTGGAAATAAAAGCATGCATTAGTACCTCCGTGCTGGCAAGAGAGAGAAATGGGCGAACTCTGGCGATATTTTTAAGATGATAAAAGCCTGTCTTTGTGACATTTCTGATGTGTGAAATAAAATTCAGCTCAGAGTCGAAAAGGACATCCAGATTTCTCACACACTGAGAGGGTTTGAAGTTTTTCAGTCTGCAGGAAATGATCTCTCTCTTGTCTTCAGGACCGATGACCAAAACCTCAGTTTTGTCCTGGTTGAGCTGCAAGAAATTGACTGCCATCCATGACTTTATGTCTAAAATACAGTTTAAAAGGGTGTTAACTGGCTCTAGGTCATCAGGAGACACGGCGATGTAAAGCTGTGTATCATCAGCATAGCTGTGAAAATCAATGCCGTGTCTCCTGATGACGTCCCCAAGTGGCAACATGTAAAGATTAAAGAGTATTGGGCCTAAAATTGAGCCTTGGGGAACCCCACATTTTATGTCATAGATTCCTGAAGAGTATGTATCCATACTCACCAAGAACTTTCGATCAGCCAGATAGGAGTAAAACCAGTTAAGAACAGTACCTGAGAGGCCCACCAGACTTCTCAGTCTGTCTAATAAAATCTGGTGGTCCACTGTATCAAAAGCAGCACTAAGATCAAGTAGCACCAGGACAGTAAGTTTCTGAGAGTCCAAATTACGTCTAAGGTCACTGACAATCTTTAAAAGGGCCGTCTCGGTACTGTGGTTTGTCCTAAAACCAGACTGATACTTTTCTAAAATGTTGTGTTTGTTTAAAAACCCATGTAATTGAGTATAAACAACCTTTTCTATAATTTTACTTAAAAATGGTAGATTGGATACAGGTCTGTAGTTGTCAAGGATGTTGCAGTCTAAATTATTCTTCTTCAGAAGAGGCCGCACCACAGCTGTTTTACAGGCAGATGGGAAGACACCTGTCTGAAGAGAGCAGTTTACAATATTTAAAAGCTCAGACTCGAAGAAACCATAAAATGTTTTTAAAAGAGATGTGGGAATGGGGTCTAAAAGGCAGGTTGTTGGGTTTAGCTGGGAGAAAACTCGACCAAGCATCTCTGCATCAACCAGGACAAAACTCTCCAGTGTTTCTTTGGCTAAAAACAATGCTTCAGATCTGTTAAAACTAAAATTTTGTTGTGATACAAGACTGGATCTAATAGCATTGATTTTACTTCTGAAGTGACATGCAAAGTTCTCACATGCGTTGGCTGATGGCGGCATGGTGGACTTGTTACCCCCAGTATTTATTAAAAGGTCGATGGTTTTAAAAAGGAATTGGGGGTTGTTTTTGTTATCTGTAATTAGGTTTGAGAAGTAGTGTGTTCTTGCCTCTTTAACAGTTTTATTGTAATTTTTGAATTGTTCACGTAAGATTTCATAATGTATTGTGAGTTTGGTTTTTCTCCATTTTCTTTCAGCTCTCCTGCAGCCTTTTTTCAATTTTCTAATTTCTTCATTTCTCCATGAAGTTTTTAATTGTGTTTTTAATGTTTTTGTTTTAAGTGGAGCTACTGAGTCAATGGCAGATGCCAGTCTTTTGTTAAAATTATCTACAGTAAAATCACATGATGCAGATAAAATCTGAGCAGGAGTTCGATTTAAAATGTCAATAAAATTTGCAGCCACTTCAGAATTAATATACCGTTTCCTCACAGTTCTCACCGGGGCCTGCCGCTTGCTAAAATCCTGGTGAGTTACTGCAGCAATGCTGCTGTGCATTGGCATGCTAAAAACGTTAGCATATAAGGAAACATTAGCAGAATGTTGAACGAGAAAAAATCATTTGTAGCAGTACCTTGCACTTTAATCAAAACCAGTCAGGATAAGATGTGAGCAAGCGTAAACACGATGACCATACAGTGTTTATCAGTAGTCTGTTTATAATGTATTGTGCGATTTACTGTATGTGACATGTTCTATAGCACTTGTGCTGGCCTGCTAAACGCCACGCACGTGCTCAGTTAGCATGCATTTTGTTTCCACTGTTAAGCCTGGTGTAAGTAAATATATATCTTTGTAGTTATATCACGCTGCTGGAGTATAACATTGATTTTATTTCATTTCAATTGTGGGTTAAGAGAGAGAACATGGTTAATAATAAAATGGTTACATAAGTTCATGTTGGTAATGACTGCAGTAGTTGTGGTTTGAAGTGACATTTATTATGGACTTCGGGAAAAGTAAATTTTCTGCGCATTTGTGCAGGCTGGTTTTTTTTGTGGAGTCTTCAGCTGGTCTCCTACTCTGGTCCATTCATCATCTTCCACTCTGGTCCATTCATCATCTTCTACTCTGGTCCATTCATCATCTTCTACTCTGGTCATCTACATCTTTCCCTTGTCTGGTCAACTTACTCCCCTTCATCAAAGGACCCATCCACATCACCACCATCCATCCCTGCTGCAACAGCGTCCCTGGACATTCTTTGTGAGAGAGGGTGGTAGGACAGTCTGAGTGCACTCAGTTTAGTTTCATTAATTAATTTCCTTTTTCCGTTTTGTTGAACTTTGAACACATTTTTTTCCTTGTTGTTTCCTTTTATTTATACGTCCTATATTTCCCTGAGATCTCAGAGGGTTGATTTTGTCATGTTCAAGGTTGTAAGTGGTGAAAATTGGTAAGCAAGCCCAGGGGCAGGCCTGGGTCATATATATATATATATTATTTTGTGGCCATTGTCACTGACTGTTTGTTTGTTTGTAATACATTCTCCTTATTTTTACCCGTAATTGGTGGTTCTTGTGTTATTTGGGGTGGTTATCACAGGTTTACTTTAACAGTTGAGACAGGTAAACAGCAGCCAATCTCCTCATTGAACCTAGATTAGCAGTCACCCCCTTGCTCTAATCGATAGTTATCACTTTATAAGAGTGACAGAGGCAAGGGAGGGGTACACAAGCAAAGTACGTCCTATCGTTTCCACAAAACATATTTTCAGTGAAGGCAGCGACAGCTAATGGAGCCGAGATCCACTTCAAGGACGGTGATGACTGGTTGGTCCACAAAGACGGCACCAAGTTCAAACTGGAATTGTATGGTAGGCTGTATTACCTAAGCACAATAGATGATGAAAATGTTGATGAAGTGTATGGTTGTCATGATATTCAAGCTTGGCACAAGATACTTGGTCACTGCAGTTTTGATGATGCTTCAAAATTGGAAAAGGTAGTTGAAGGAATGTCGATAAAAGGGAAACATGACAAGGAGAACCAAAACTGTGAAACATGCACAGAGGGCAAGTTCACACAAAGTAGAAACAGGCAGGCAGACGCTGAAGCTACAACTCAGCTAGAACTAGTACACACAGACTTATGCGGCCCTATTGAACCGGCACATAAAGATGGGTACAGATATGCAATATCATTTATTGATGATTACAGTGGGATGATTTTTCCATACTTTATCAAAACAAAAAGTGACAAGACAAAAGATACAGAAAACTTAATAGAAGATGTAGCTCCATATGGAAAAATAAAGTCCATCAGGTACAGATTTTACCGGGCAGGAGTTCCAGTCTTTACTCAGGAGTAAAGGGATAAGGCACGAGACAAGTGCACCCTACTCACCTCACCAAAATGGAACTGCTGAAAGAGGTTTGAGAACCTTATTTGAAATAGCACAATGTAGGCTATTGGAGAGTAACCTCCCAAAGCAACTACGGACATATGCTGTTCAGACAGCAGCTCAAATCCGCAACAGATGCTACAGCAAATGGCTAGAGCAAACACCTTACCATGTTTTCACAGGAAAAACACATAACCTATGCAACATGAACCTATTTGGCTCTTAATGCTTTGTATATAAGCAGGATAAGAAGAAGCTGGATTCCAGATGTGAAAAGGGAATTTTTATTGGCTATGATAAATATAGTCCAGCATATAATATATACTATCCTGAGACAGGAAAATATTGAAACACAGGTTGATAAAAACCATCACCAAAGGTAGCGCAGATAGCCAAACTCAGACAAGTTGTGACATGAGATGGCATTAAGTGTTATGATGATTTAATGAACATTTAAAGAAGCAATGGACTCTAAGAAGTAAAAAAATGTGGGCTGACGCAATGAAAGAGGAGATGAACTCTCTGGCAGAGAATGGGACCAGAAGAAGAGGGAGAAAAGAGATATCCTAAGAGACAGAGAAATACTCCAGAATGCTTAAAAGAATACCAGTGTATAGCTGAGTTTAATGATGTTAAAAGTGAAAATATAGATTATTTTTACAGGGTGGCTTATAATGTACCTAAAACATTTAAAGAAGCAATGGACTCTAGGAGGTAAAAAATGTGGGCTGACGCAATGAAAGAGGAGATGGACTCTCTGGCAGAGAATGGGACTTTTACTCTGACCCCACTGCCAACAGGTTAACAAGCAATTGGAGGTTGCTGGGTATACACAGTAAAAGAGAATCTAGATGGATCTGAGACATGCAAAGCAAGATATGTTGCAAAGGGGTATGGTCAAGTTGAAGGGATTGACTATAAAGAAACTTTTTCACCAACACCAAACTGATGCAGGTCACTGTACAGGAGGATCTTACCTTACACCAAATAGACATAAATACTGCTTACTCCATGCTGCAATGGACTGTGAGGTATATTTGGATCAGCCGGAAGGTTTTCGGGTAAAGGAGAACACTTGGTTTGTAAACTCAACAAGTCATTGTATGGCTTAAAACAGTCAGGACGTAACTGGAACTTATTACTACATGATCATCTCACAGAGAATGGTGTTATACAAGATTATGCTGATCATTGTGTCTACATTTAGAAATATGAGCATGACAAAGTGATTCTGCTGGTATGGGTGAATGGCTTAATCATAGCAGCAAGTAACAACATCTTACTCAATGATGTGAAAGAAATGTTGAAGAGAAGGTTTAAGATGAAAGATATGGGTCCACTTAAACCCTTCCTGGGTAATGACTTCAAACAGAGTGAGGGAGAGGTCAAAATGACTCAGAAAGGACACATAGATAAGATGTTAGCAAAGTTTGGGATTTCAGAATGCAAACCAAGATCCACTCGTTTTATTGAATCACTTTTAACCTTCTCTTTTATGTGTTTGTACGGCTCCCTTTCCCTCAAGAAGAATAGATTGCAGGGGATTGCTAGACTGTGTGGGAAAATTGCAGGGATCTCCCTGGATGACCTTTAAGTGTTACGGGGCGTCCGACAGGCAAGGGTTTCTGGACCCACGGTGCAGACACTGAGCAACCAGGAGACAGAGGATGATCCGTGTTCCAAATCCAAGACCTTCAGAGGTTCGCTGCTGACTGGACTGGCAAGCAAGCTGGCAGAGTCGGACGGGTGGTTGGTTGGAGCCAGGGACGAGGAAGTGGATTGTATGGAGGAAAACAGTCCAGGAGGTTGCAGGCAGACAGGACAGGCAGGATCCACGACACCAGGAGTCTAAATACAAGAATGACGTTATAGACATGAACTTGTTGAGACAGAGAAGCAAGAAAGGCCACGATATACCAGATGGGTAACTGGACGATCTGGCGAGGAATGCAGAAAGGTCCGGTGTTTAAATACTGTGGTAGTTGATTGGTGGATGAGTTCCTGGTGTGATGATCTGCCCAGGTGGGATGATTGCTGCTGCTGAACTTCTCCAGGTAGAAAACAGACATGACACACAAGACAGAGGGAGCCAGACGCGCACATTAGGATAATCTGAGAACACATATACACAGGGGAGACAGACAGGAACCCTAACAGTACCCCCCCCCCCTCAATGGTCACCTCCAGGTGACCCACCGGGTTTGTTAGGGTGGTCCCGATGAAAACGGGAAACCATATGGCGGTCCAGAATGAGCCGCCGTGAAATCCAGGAGCGTTCCTCCGGACCGTACCCCTCCCAGTCCACCAAGTACTGGAGGCCCCGGCCCCGACGCCTGACATCCAGGAGGCGACGGACCGTGAAGGCAGGATGAGCGTCAATGACCCGGGCAGGAGGAGGGGGCTCGGCCTGAGGGCACAGAGGGCTGGAGGTGACCGGTTTCAGCTAGGAGACATAAAAGGTTGGATGGAACCTCACGGAAGGAGGCAGCTTGAGGCGAACAGCAGTGGGATTAATAACCTTCTCGATGACAAAAGGACCAAGGAAACAGGGGGACAACTTGCGGGACTCACAGCGCAAGGGAATATTTCTAGAGGACAACCAGACCGACTGACCTCGGGTGTACTGGGGAGCTGGAGACCGGTGCTTGTCCGCCGACCGTCTGTTCCTCAGAGTGGCACCCTCCAGGGCCGCCTTAGTCCACTGCCTTACAGCGCTGGAGGTGATGCTGGACCGAGGGGACCGCCAACTCACGCTCCTGGCTGGGAAACAACGGAGGCTGATAGCCCAGGGAGGCCTCAAAGGGAGAGAGTCCAGTGGCTGAGCTGACCAACGAATTATGCGAAAACTCCACCCATGGCAAAAACGAACTCCACGTGGCAGAATTGGCAGCAGTGACGCACCGTAGAGCTGACTCCAGGTCCTGATTGGTCCGTTCAGTGTGCCCGTTGGTCTGTGGATGGAAACCAGAGGAAAGACTCACAGATGCCCCCAACCCATTACAGAAAGCCTTCCATACCTGAGAAGTGAATTGTGGCCCCCGGTCAGAGACAAAGTCCACAGGGATCCCATGAAGGTGCACAACATGGGACGTGACCAGTTCCGCTGTCTCTCTGGCAGATGGTAGCTTGGCGAGTGCCACAAAATGCGCGGCCTTGGAGAAGCGGTCCACAATGGTGAGGATGACGGTGTTGCCATTGGACGGGGGAAGACCAGTGACAAAGTCCAAGGCAACATGGGACCAGGGCCTCCCTGGCACCGGAAGGGGCTGCAGAAGGCCGGCCGGGGGTTTGTGGGAACTCTTTCCACGGGCACAGACGGTGCAGGCTCGCACAAAGTCCCTGACATCAGCGTCCAACGAGGACCACCAGAAATGACGCTTAATCAGGCTGAGCGTGCGGTTGATGCCCGGATGACAGGCAAACTTTGAAGCATGGACCCACTGAAGCACCTGGGAACGCACTGAGTCCGGAAAGAACATGCGGCCAGGGGGACCTCCCCCAGGGTCAGGTTGTTGTTGTTGAGCCTGGCGAACAGTGGTCTCAATCTCCCAAGAGAGAGCAGCAACGATCCTGGAGGCTGGAAGGATGCCCTCATTCCCTGATGGTCTCTCCTGGATGCAGAATTGTCAGGAGAGGGCGTCAGGCTTGACGTTCTGGGAGCCAGGACGGTAGGTGAGGGTGAAATCAAAACGGTCAAAGAAAAGTGACCATCTAGCCTGTCTGGAGTCTAACCGTTTAGCCGTCTGGATATAGGCCAAGTTTTTGTGATCTGTCCAGACCAAAAAAGGCTGAGAGGCGTCCTCCAACCAGTGCCGCCACTCCTCTAACACCATCTTGACTGCCAACAACTCTCGATTGCCAACATCGTAGTTGGCCTCCGCTGGAGAGAGTCGCCGAGAGAAGAAGGCGCAGGGGTGAAGTTGAGCGTCTGGCCCTTGCCTCTGGGAGAGAACGGCCCCCACTCCTACATCAGAGGCATCAACCTCCACCACGAACTGCAGCACAGGGTCAGGTTGGACCAACACTGGCGCTGAGGTGAACAGCGTCTTCAGTCAACCAAAGGCCCCCTCGGCCTCCTCGGTCCAGAGGAAAGGGCGAGACGGGGATGTCAGTGCTGTCAATGGTGCCGCCACCTGGCTGTAATTGCGTATGAAGCGCCGATAAAAATTGGCAAACCCCAAAAAACGCTGCAGTTGTTTCCTATTCGTGGGGGTAGACCAGTCCACCACTGCCGCCACCTTCCGAGGATCGGCCTGAAACTCCCCTCCTTTCAATATGAAGCCCAGGAAGCCGACCTGAGAGGCGTGGAACTCGCACTTTTCCTTTATGACGAACATTCGGTTCTCCAACAGCCTCTGAAGCACTTGACGGACGTGGACCTGATGATCGGCCAGGGTCTTAGAGTAGATCAAGATGTCATCTAGATATACAAAGACAAACCGGTTAAGAAAGTCACGTAAGACATCATTAATCAGTGCCTGAAAAACGGCGGGGGCGTTTGTCAGCCCAGAGGGCATCACCAAATATTCGAAGTGGCCCAAATGGGTGTTACAAGCCGTTTTCCACTCGTCACCTTCACGAATCCGTACTAGGTGGTAAGCGTTACGGAGGTCCAATTTTGTGAAGATGGTGGCACCTTGAAGGGGGGTAAACGCAGAGTCCAACAGCGGCAAGGGATACTTATTTCTGACTGTGATCTTGTTGAGGCCCCGTTAGTCAATACAGGGCCTGAGTGAGGAATCCTTTTTCTTGACAAAAAAGAACCCAGCCCCTATGGGAGACTTAGAGGGGCGGATAATGTTGGCAGCACAAGAGTCCTTAATATATTTTTCCATAGCTTCCTGCTCGGGCTTGGATAGGTTATACAACCGACCGGAAGGAAGAGGAGCATCAGGAAGCAAATCATACAACAATCATATGGGCAGTGGGGTTATCTTTATTGAAAACTTCTCTTAGATCGTGGTAGACAGAAGGAATGTCAGACAAATCTAATGGCTCGGCAGCAGACTCAGGTGGTATGGAGTTCTCCTCTGTGGGAGATAATGCAGACCGTAAACAGTGTTCATGGCAATATAAGCTCCAATTTTGAACTCTTCCTGGGGCCCAATCAATAGGGGGGTTATGTTTTTCCAGCCAGGGGCAGCCCATGATGAGGGGAGTATTGGGTGTTGAGATGACTAGGAACTGTATAGTCTCCACGTGGTTACCTGAGAGCACGAGCTGGACCGGAACTGTGCGATGGGTGACCTGGGCTAGCATGCGACCGTCCACAGTAAGGGCACTGTGGGGTGTCTCCAGAGCCTCCAAAGGTATACCCGCCTGACCTGCCACCTGTTCATCAATAAAATTTCCTTCAGCTCCGGAGTCAATGAGTGCCTGGAGGGAAAACTGCTGCAGCTGGAAACAAACAATGGCAGGGATTTGAAAACGTGACTGAGGCCTACTGGGACTAGTGATGTGGCCCGCCACTGGTCTTTTGGTCGTCGGGGACAGACAGACCGAAAGTGACCGGTTTTGCCACAGTACAGGCACTCACCCGCTCGGATCCGTCGGTTCCGCTCCTCCGGGGAGAGATGAGCTCCACCCACTTGCATTGGCTCCTCGGGGGGCTGCATGCTGGGAGATGCAGAAACCGGACCAGCTGAGAGTGGCGATGCTGTCCATGAATGACTCAGAGTAATCCAGTGCTCGCGCTGGCGTGCTTGCAGTCGGGAATCGATGCTACTGGTTAGCGTGATTAGTTCCTCCAGACCCACCGGCTCCTCCCTATAAGCCAGTTCATCCTTCAGATGATCGCGCAGACCATGGTAGAAAGCAGCCGACAGAGAATCCTCTGTCCAGTCCACTTCAGCCGCCAGGGTGCGAAACTTCAGGATATCCTCCACAATTGAGCGCTGGCCCTGGGTGATGGAAAAGAGGCGTGTGGAAGCACAGAAGGGGACAGCTGGGGCTGCAAAGACCCGGCGGAACTCCTCAAGAAAAACAGAAAAGGACAGTTTAGAAAACGACCGCCCCGCAAACCGTGCCTCTGCCCAGGTCAGAGCCTCTCCTCGAAGAAGCCCTAACATGAAATGAATTTTGGATATGTCGCTGGAAAAGGAGACTGGTTTGAGTTCAAAAAACAGTTCACACTGAAAAATGAATCCTCTACATTGAGACGGCACACCTGAGAACAGTTCGGGGGGAACAGCTTGGAGATCACGCTGTTGATCAGTTCCAGGACCAGGCGGATTCGGCTGGGCTGCTGCGCCCTGCAGAGAAGCCAGTTAAGCAGTCAGTGTGGAAACCTGCTGAGTGAGAGACTGATTAGCTGTAATCAGCTCTCGGATGTTGACGTCATGTTGACCCAGCAGGATTCCCTGCTGAACGACAGCTTGCTGAACTGGAGCTGATTTGGGGTTCAGGTCGGCGGGGTCCATTGTGGCCGGATCGTGATGTTACGGGGTGTCCGACAGGCAAGGGTTTCTGGACCCACGGTGCAGACACTGAGCAACCAGGAGACAGAGGATGATCAATTAAGAAAGGGGTTTTAATGTTGACAAGAAAATTAACAGGATGATCCGTGTTCCAAATCCAAGATCTTCAGAGGTTCTCTGCTGACTGGACTGGCAAGCAAGCTGGCAGAATCGGACGGGTGGTTGGTTGGAGCCAGGGACGAGGAAGTGGATTGTATGGAGGAAAACAGTCCAGGAGGTTGCAGGCAGACAGGACAGGCAGGATCCACGGCACCAGGAGTCTAAATACAAGAATGACGTTATAGACATGAACTTGTTGAGACAGAGAAGCAAGAAAGGCCACGATATACCAGATGGGTAACTGGATGATCTGGCGAGGAATGCAGAAAGGTCCGGTGTTTAAATACTGTGGCAGTTGATTGGTGGATGAGTTCCTGGTGTGATGATCTGCCCAGGTGGGATGATTGCTGCTGCTGAACTTCTCCAGGTAGAAAACAGACATGACGCACAAGACAGACAGAGGGAGCCAGACGCACATACTAGGATAATCTGAGAACACATATACACAGGGGAGACAGACAGGAACCCTAACATTAAGCCCTGTACCACACCAGAGTGCTAAACAAGGCTTTTTTAATCCTTGTGGATCAAAGCCACCCATCGTGAATTTTTGCTGCTTCCTACATTCTACCAAAATGGACTAACAGACACAAATACTCTTTTGTCTCTGCAGCCATTGCTCTGTTAAACAAGTAGCTCTTATTTTTATTTATTTATTTATTTTTATCATAGTCCTATAAAATATTTATTGTTATTTGTGTGTTTGTGACTGATTGTTTTTACTGCTGGATGTACAGCAAATTACCCTCACGGGATAATAAAGATTCCTTGAAATCCATGTAAACAAAACCTAAACTTTGACAGTGAGGGTGAAGTCATTGACCCAACAGGATACAGAGAGATATTAGGTAGCATGATATACATTATGACATATATACCTGGCTTAAGCTGGATTGTCAGTAAACTATCTCAACACCTAGCAGAACCAAAGCAGCAGCACTGGACTGCAGCAAAATATGTGCTGAGATACTTAAAGGGTACTATAGACCAAGGACTACATTACCAAAAATGTGAGAAAAACATACAGCTTGAAGGGTGCAGTGATGCTGATTGGGCAGCTGACAAAAATGACAGGAAGAGCACAACTGGATACTGTTTCAGTTTAAATGAGAACGGTCCAGTTATATCATGGAAGAGCAGGAAACAGCCAACAGTGGCACTATCCACATGCAAAGTAGAGTACATGGCACTAGCAACCACAACTCAGGAGAGTATGTACCTTGTACAACTTCTAAAAGGGATGGAAGGTAGTAACCAACATATACCAGTGAGGATATATGAAGACAACAAGGGGGTAATAGTTTTTTCTAAGAACCAAGTATGCAGACAGAGGAGCAAACACATAGATATTAAATACCATTATGCACATTCTGCACAAGCTGAAGGAAAAATACCTATGGAGTGCCGCTCTAGCTGATGTTCTTACCAAAACAGTAACAAAGGTTAAACTGGAGAGGTTCAAAAGGTATTTGTTTGGAGTAATGTAAACTGGCAAATGTAAAAATTTCCGCTGTCCACCACCTTTTACAACATCTTGTCCAACTCAATGTCAATTAGGTGGCACCTTTTTGATGAAGAAATAAAGCCTCGTCACTGAACGCTTTAAATAGAGCCGGTTTTGCCACTAAGCAGACTAAGCGACCGCTTAGGCCCCCTATGGAAGAAGGTTGTTTCAGTGGGTGGTTTATGGGCTTTGTTATGAATTTTCCATCTGGGGCAGAAAAAAAGGGGAAAAAAAGAAGGCTGACGAAGCAGATGCACAAGGACAAGGTCATTTCTTTTGCAGTTATACTGTAAAGTAAGGTATTAGTCTGGTGATGATGAAGATTAGACAGATAGATTAGACGTGTGGCAGCACTTTTTAAAAATACGTTATGATTTAGCAGCAGCACCGCAGCCTCACAGCAAGAAGGTCGCTGGTTCGAATCTCGGCTGGGGGGAGGTTCGAACCTTGAGGGCGGTGGTCTTTCTGTGTGGAGTTTGCATGTTCTCCCCGTGTATGCGTGGGTTCTCTCCAGGTTCTCCGGCTTCCTCCCACCGTCCAAAGACATGCATGTTAGGTTAATTGGACACTCTAAATTCTCCCTAGGAGTGGGTGTGTGTGTGCATGGTTGTTCGTCTCTATCTGTGTTGGCCCTGCGACAGACTGGTGACCTGTCCAGGGTGTACCCTGCCTCTCACCTGTTAAAATGCTGGGATAGGCTCCAGCTCACCCGCGACCCGAAATGGAATAAGCGGTCAAGATAATGGATGGATGGATGGATGGATGGATGGATTTAGCAGCAGGTGCTAACAGGTTTAGCAACTGGTTGGGTATTGTTAGCCAGCAAAGCAGTTGTAGCTTAAGCTAGCAGTAGGGTCGCTAACCGTCCTGTAAAATACAGAATTGTTACTTATTTGACAATTAAAAGTCTCCTCCTGACATTTCATTGGTTCAAAATGGACGGTCCGTATTGATCGCAATTTGTTCCGTATTTTCATAACTGTCCAACAATACACGTCTGTCACACACACAACACTAAATTTAACAATTATGGACTAAATAAAACACACGAAATACTCAGGCCAGCCAAATTGTTGTGGCTGGATCTAGACAGGACCTTCCTCCTTGCTGCCTGCGTGTGTTGCGTCGACTGCACCTGATCCTCCACCACGTCCTCAGAAGCAAAAATGCTTTCATCCTTAGCTGGACAGCGTCAGTGGAGATGTTTACAAGGCAATTGTAACATTTGTCGGTGTGTGTTTTCAGTGGCGCACGGTGGGCTGTCTGACATCAGACATCATGCATCAGGAGAGCAACACTGGAGGAAACGTAAGAGCAGAGAAGACTAGAGCCTCAGTGTCCCAGTTCTTCATCCCCCATCATCCCCTGAGACTGATCCGGTGTAGGACATCGTGTCATGATTGAGCCATGTCCGGATTTCAAGACGATGAGTTTTTAAAGTCGAGTGAATGATGATTTATTTCATATACAGTAGTATTAACTGTAATAAATATTATTTGTCCACTTAAAGAAAAAGTCAAACTATTGGATTAACAGTTAAAAAATAAATGTTGCTCAGAGAAAACATTTATTTTTTAAATATAACTTCACTTTTACACTAAGCTGAGGTGTTTGCGTGTCCTGATGATCCTAGTGGCTATGTTGTAGGGGGCTTTATGCCCCTGGTAGGGTCACCCATATAGTTCTGGGCACGTTAACGCATTAATCGCGTTAACGCAACGCTTAATTAACGCCGTTAACTTTTTTAATCGCGCGTTAATTTTTTTTTTTTTTTTTTTTTTTTGCTGCCCGCTGGCTTTGATGATCGGGAGAGAGCGGGTTTATTAAAATGAAGAGATGTTTTCTGTCTGGAACAGGAAGAAGAAAGAAAGAACCGACGTTTCTCTTTGTCAAAATACATGCAGATGGACAGAACATCGTAATTTTTAGACGGGAAACTTTTTTATTATTATTTTTTTTTAATAAATGCGGTTTTAATTTATGCAACACAGCAAAAGTAAGACATGCTTTCTGACTTTTACAAACGTGAAGCATAAATCGGGTCTTCTTTTACCTCTGGTTCGGTGAATCTTGGTCATAGCGAGATGAAACTTCCAGCTGTGGAATCTGTGAGATGTGAGCTTTCAGTAGAGGAGTCGTTTGTTCATGTTCATGACGAGGGGTGGACACGGGGAGACATAATTTGTGTTTACATATTTTTCGGACTTTGTGTAGCTGCTCTTTAAATAATTTGTTGTCTTAACTGTGTTTGTTGGTGATAGAAATGGTTTTACTGAGCTGGTAGCTGAGATTCTAGAATTTCTGTAGATACCACACATGTTTATAGTTACATCTACAGACCTGATGCTACACCCGGAAACGAGATGTTAACCCTTAACTCCCTGTAGCGGAGGTGAAAATTAAAGTTTAGAGAAATTATAGGCCAGAAACCTGGATAATGGAACACTGAAGGTGCATGGATGGAAGTTATTGTATTGTGAATATTTCCCTCTCCTCACCATCTAGAAGCTGTGAGATTCTAATCCTGCTTTATGTCTGTTCACCTGATGCTGATATTCATCACATATTGTTCCTTCTGTGTTTAGAAGGAAGCAGCTTCACAGCTTTAAATTCATCCTGCTGACTTTTTACCTTTTAGTTAGTAAATCCTGAACATTTCATCCTTCTTTCTCATAAATATTTGATTTTATAAATATATATGAAGAAATATTTTATCTTAAAATTGCTGCTAAACCTGTTTATGTGTTTAGTGCAGGGGTCTGCAGCCTTTCCAATCCAAAGAGCCATTTTTCCCTCAGCCAGCTAAATAAAACTACTTTAGAGACGCAAATGTTATGAGACTTTTCAAAAAGGGAAGTGCCACCATAGGATGTTTGTTACTTTTGAAGAACCGCATTTTTATTTCCATTTTCAGGTTTTAAAATAAAGAAAAACATAAAACCTTTATTAAAAAAAAAGAGGATAGACAGACTTTCTGCTAAGGAATGTAGATATTTGTGGAAAATGCTGTAAAAGAAAGAAAAAAAAAAGACCATGGTTTCCAACCTAATGACAAGAAAGATAGATTTAAAAAAATATTTTAGCCACGTATTTAGAGGCACTGTGGAAGGTCCAGAGAGACACTTGCAGCTCCAGAGTTGCAGGTTGGAGACCCCTGATGTGGTGTTTGTAAACCAAAACAAACGTTTTTAAAGGAAAGAGACATTTTGCGCGTAATTTTAATCGTTGCCCAGCACTAACATATACATATATATTATATATATATATATATATATATATATATATATATATATATATATATATATGTATATATATATATATATATATATATATATATTCATATGAAATGAAAAAAACTTTTTTAAAAAATTTAATCATATTTATTTTATTTATTTATTTAGCCAATCTTTATCCAGGAAAGTCCCATGGAGATCACAGACCTCTATTTGAAGAGAGTTCTAGCTCAGAAAAGCAGAACCACAACCCACAAACAACAGACAATCGCAGTAATAAAATACTTGTTTCAATCATGTATAATTCAAAATAAGAGCAGGTAATTTTTCCCTGTTAAATAAAAAAAACATATTTTCTTACTGTTTACGCATGCAGCACATGCTGTCACCATCAACAGGAGAAGAAACCACACCATCTGAGCCCAAGTCCAACAAACACGTTCAGCAAATCTAGTGACTTTATGTTTGCTGTTAAAAAATTGTAGTTTAAACTTGAAATAAAGACATTAAAAATAATTACCTTTATGTGTTTCTCTCAGAGAAAGGTCCAGCAAGTACAAGCAGCCTGCAGAGTGTGAGATGCTGAGTGATGTCCAGGCAGGGATTTATAATCACATCGTTCCACTTTCTGATGCTTATCTGTTTCATGGCAGGGTGTTTGAGCATCGTGACAACCCTGTAAGTTTTTCATTAAAAGGCAAAATTTACAGGTTTTTCTAGTGAAGTATGTGTTTGTAAAAAATATTTTACAATCAATTTAATGAAAATAAAGCTAAATTTTTGTTTACTTATTTCATTCATTAGAAAAACAAGCTTTTCTCTCTAAAAAGCTTCATTGTTGTAGTGATGTAAAGCAGAGTTTACATGCATGGACTCAAAATTCAAAGTATGACACTGTTTTTATTTATTTATTTTTTCTTCTGTCTGTCGTCCTTTCTATGTGTGTTTTTTTTTCTTTCAGATCTAGATGAGAAGGTGTTTATCTTTCCAAAAGAAAGTGCTTCATACCGTGCAAAGCTGTTTTCATCCATTTATACTTTCAGTGCAATACTGTCTGTCTCAGATAGTCACGAGTACAAAATGCACTTTCTACAAGCCTGTAAATGTCTGTGAAAGTAACATTTCCTCTACAATTTAATAACTGTTTTACTATAAATGTAAAATAATTGTGTTTTTTTTTTAACAATTCTTACAGGGTAAAAACTGACCTCTGCAGAGATCACAGCCTTTTTTCTTTGGCTACAAGCCACGCTACCGATGCTTTCTCCATATTCTGGGATAACGACAACGATTTATTTCTAATAGAAATCAGTGGTGTAAAAGTTAAATTAAGAGGGCTGAAGTATGACCCGAATAAGTGGCACTCAATTTGTGTCACATGGAGCTCTGCAACTAAACTAGTGCAGTTGTGGATTGATGGACATTATACGGTTCTGAAACGCGTTGGTGGAGGATACATCAATCACCCATGTATCATCGTAGGACAGGTACAGTTCTGGTTTTAACATATTATTCTAGAAAAATCTGCAGTTTCATAAGTTTCTGTAAATATAAAGATTCATGAGAAATTTTAAAATATCATCTTTATGATTCTTTACAGGATCAGGATAATTACTGTGGTGGTTTTGACCAACATCAGTCATTTGTTGGTGAGATATGTGACTTACACGTGTGGAACTACGTCCTTGGTGTCTGCGACATCCTTTACTACATGAGTTATCAAAATTTTTGCCCTGGAAATGCAGTGAACTGGAGGCATCTGACGTACCACACCACTGGAGGAGTACTGGTAGATTATAAACAGATCTGCCTCCAAAACTGTAAGGGAGATAAGATAACATTTATCCAAGACTGATGACTGTCATTGCAAAAATCTGGATATTCCCAAATGTGGTTGTCATGCTTCCTGGTGAACTTTTTCCAAACCATGTAGACTTCAATAACAGCATATATGTGTGTAAGATAGTTTGGTAAAGCTGTGACTACTCAGCTTCAATTTCTAATAAAAATAAATAAATAAAAAGCTAATTGTAACCTTTACCACTACAGAGTAAAAGACAAAGAAAGAAAGAAAAACCAATGTAACTTATGGGGAAATTGCTACACATATTAAGATCTAATTAAATCATCACACAACGAGAACGAGTCTTCAATCTATGTTAATAAAAAGCGCTTTCTATGATGGATGTTCAATAAAGTAGACTTTTTTTTAACCATAACTTCATCTTTTAAATGTCCACAAAACTTTTTTCTAAAAATTGTGAAGCAATACTATTAACATTTTTTTCTGAAATTCATAATTCAAACCAGTTTTAGTTTGGTTATTTTTCCTTTCATTTTAGATTTAAAAAATTCTGTTTTATTATTGCATTACTCTGATGCATGAATTATTAAAAATAATCAAATAAAATTAGGGACATCATCCCTCAGTTGTAGGTTTCAGACATAGCAGCCAGTCATACTGCCATCAGTCATGATTCACAATGTTCATTTTGTGAAAGCATTTGGCTGAAGAGAAACTAGTTTGAGAACATACCAGAACATACTAATATGCCAGAACATGCAAACAAAAAGTTTATTTGACCTACAAAATAACAGAATATTTTATTTGGGATTTTAGGATAATTGCATAAAAAATAAAATGTTGCAGAAATTACTGCTCTCAAAAGAAACCAACACAATATTATTTATGGTTTTATTAATAACATTTAGAGAGGTTTGTAGTATGAACACAAAGAGCAATTAGACTGAAACACACACACACACAAACACACACACACACACACACACATATGGTGTGCAATCCTCACTGTCCTTATGTTTAGGTTAGATTATGATTCCCCTGTCTATGCTTTGGTTCGATTTGATTATACTTTGCATAAAGTTACCACACATGGATTTTTCATCGACATAAAGAGTAATATAAGAATGATAACCTAGTATTCATATAAAATGAAATAGAAAGTAGAAAAGTTCCATAAATACATTCTCCCAACACCAGCTTCAAGGCTAGCTACTCCCTGAATGTGTCAGTTTCTGGCAAAGTGCCTCAGGGTGGATTTGTGTCAGTTTTTTTTTCATATATATTCTTCCCCTCCATCATACATCCTTTTTGGGGGGTCATTACAGAATTTTTGGTGCAGTTTTTTAAACTGTTTTCATAACATTCAGTTTTATTCAGAAGGTTTAACCTCACTGTTTGGTTCTAGCTAGTTTTCACACTTAAATGGCCTTTTTTTCTGTGTGTATTTATGTAGGTATTTTTGCACTTATGAATGAATGTTTGTAGTTCGTTAGACACATGGTCGTCTTACTTAACTTTGTTTCTGTGTACTCCCAGATCATCTATCTGTATCTAAAAATGACACACCCATAAGAGGTTAGGCTCGTCTAAGAATAAAAACATTTGAGTTACTGTTTCTACAGGTGCATTTATTCCTTTCTCCAAGTTACTTAATTTTGCAGTGTTGCAATCACTTTAACAGAAATGTTCCAAAGGACCGTCAATAATCCTGCACCAAGTATACATCAGGAGCAGTTGATAGTTTGTTAGCTGTGTAAGTAAGCAAGTCATTTCTTTATTTAAATAGCACCTTTCAAGCACAGCTACAATTCAAAGGGCTTCACATAAAAGAAAAAACAAGGCAAGGCAAGGCAGTTTATTTGTATAGCACATTTCACGTACAGGACAATTCAAAGTGCTTTACATAAAACAAAGATATTACAGATATTTAGAATAGTAAAAGGCATCAACTCATAATCAACACATAATCACAATAAAATAATAAATTACATTAAAATGATTAAAAGCAAGATAAGTTAAAAAAAGGTACCGTGCAGATTTCATGCATAGGCGCATGAGAAAAGAAAAGTTTTTAACCTGGATTTAAAAATGTCTACATTTGGGGAAAGTTTAATCTCCACTGGCAGTTTGTTCCATTTGTTTGCAGCATAACAGCTAAATGCTGCTTCTCCATGTTTAGTCTGGACTCTGGTCTGGACTAGTTGACCAGAGTCTTTGGATCTAAGAGCTCTGCTAGGTTTATATTCTCTGAACATATCACAGATGTATTCTGGGCCTAAACCATTCTGGGATTTGTAAATGATCAGAAGGGTTTTAAAATCTATTCTGTGACTGACTGGAAGCCAGTGTAAAGATTTTAAAACTGGTGTGATGTGTTCAGATCTCTTAGTCCTGGTTAAAACTCTAGCAGCAGCGTTCTGGATGAGCTGCAGATGTTTAATGCTCTTTTTAGGAAGTCCTGTTAAAAGACCATTACAGTAATCCAGTCTACTGGAGATGAATGCATGGATGAGTTTCTCTTGGTCTTTCTGGGAGACTAAACTTTTAATTCTGTTGATGTTTCTGAGCTGGTAAAAAGCTGTCTTAGTGACAGCTTTGATATGGCTGCTGAAAGTCAGATCTGAGTCTATCAACACTCCCAGGTTACGAACTTGGTTGGTAATTTTAAGAGCCCGAGTCTCCAGGTGTTTGCCAATGCTGACCCTCTTCTCTTTGCTACCAAACAGAATAATCTCAGTTTTGTCTTCATTTAATTGTAGGAAATTCTCCCTCATCCAGGTGTTTATTTGCTCCAGACACTGACACATTAAGTCTATTGGACTGCAGTCATCTGGTGACAGAGACACATAAAGTTGTGTATCATCTGCATAACTTTGATAACTAATGCTATAGTTTTGTAATATTTTACCCAAAGGGAGCATATACAAGTTGAACAGAAGAGGTCCAAGGACTGACCCCTGGGGGACTCCACAAGTCATGGCCACTCGCTCGGATTCATAGCTGCCGATCGTAACAAAATAACTCCGGCCTTCTAAATAGGACCTGAACCAGTTAAGAACCGCTCCAGAAAGTCCAACCCAGTTTTCCAGCCTGTGCAACAGGATTCTGTGATCTACAGTATCAAACGCAGCACTGAGATCCAACAGAACCAGGACTGATACTTGACCAGAATCGGTATTCAACCTAATGTCATTTAACACTTTGACCAGAGCTGTTTCAGTGCTGTGATGAGGTCGGAAGCCGGACTGAAATTTATCAAGATTTCCACTTTCATTTAAAAAGTCATGAAGCTGGTGAAATACAACTTTTTCAATAATCTTGGAAATAAAAGAGAGGTTAGAGACAGGTCTATAGTTGTTCATTATAGAGGCGTCTAGAGTCCTTTTCTTTAGGAGTGGTTTAATAGCAGCTATCTTTAGTGACTGGGGAAAAATGCCTGATGCCAGTGAGCTGTTAACTATCAGTAGGAGATCACTTTCTACTGAGGTAAAAACTGTTTTTAAAAAGTCGGATGGTATCATGTCCAGAGTGCATGTTGTTGATTTCAAATGCCAAACTGTTTCTTGTAGGACTTTTAAATTCACCATTTTAAATTGTGACATGACATCAGAATTATTTCCGGGTTTTAGACACAGACTAATTTTCTTGTTTGACTGTGTGGAATTAATATTTTGCCTAATTGTTTTAATTTTTTGGCTAAAAAAGTTTGCAAATTGGTTGCATTTCTCAGTGGAAAGGAGCTCTGGGCTTATCTGTTTAGGAGGATTTTTAAGTTTTTCAATCATAGCAAACAGAGTGCGAGAATTGTTGACATTCCTGTTAATCATTTCAGATAAATGCAGCTCTCTGGCCTTGCACAGCTCATTGTTATAGTTACGTAGGCTTTGTTTGTACAGCTCATAGTAAATTTGAAGTTTATTTTTCCGCCATTTCCGCTCAGTTTTTCTGCATTCTCTTTTTAGGCTGGTAACCACAGTGGTGTTTCTCCATGGTGTTTTCTGTTTGCTCAAGTTGCTTTTGATTCTTATCGGTGCAACAGCATCCATTACATTCAAGATTTTCAGATTGAAATTATCCAGGAGTCTATCAACTGACTCTGCACTGGTTGTTGGTAACATCGCTATGGCCTCCACAAACTTAGCACTTGTTCTTTCATTAATGTACCTCTTCCTAACGGAGAAGCAGGTTGGTTGGACATTCTGAGTGATCAGTAAATCAAACAAAATACAAAAATGGTCAGACAAGGCCAAGTCAGTGACCGCAACAGAAGAAATATCAACACCCTTTGAAATAACCAGGTCCAGAATGTGACCTCGAATGTGGGTCGGTTGTTTAACATGTTGCCACAAACCAAACATGTCCAATATGGAACAAAATTCCTTGACATTACCATCCGTCATGTTATCTATGTGAATGTTAAAATCCCCAGTTAAGATGAAATGGTTAAAATCAGTAGAGATAACCGACAATAATTCAGAAAATTCATCAATAAAATTTACACAGTGTCCTGGACGTCTGTAGATGATTAAAAATAGGATTTTAGGAATGCCCCTTAAAATAAAACTAAGATATTCAAAAGAAGTAAAATCACCAAATGACATTTCTTTACACTGGAATGAATCTTTAAATAAGGCAGCTTCTCCTCCCCCTTTCCTCCCGTTTCAAAAGTCATTCAAACAATGAACAGCTAATAAATACAATAAAATGAATTAGGAAACAAAGTAAAACAATACAATTAAATAAAATACTTTAAAAGAGTACAAATAGAAAGGTTGAAATAATAAAACTAAATGATCACAACACACTGCAAAGCCATATGATAGACTTAGGACTGGCTAAGCCAAACTATAGACTTTGTTAAAAAGGAAACATTTAAGCTTTATCTTAAAAGTATAGGCAGAGTCCGCTTCCCAAACACCGGAGCTGGCTCCAGGGAGGAGCCTGATAGCTGAGGGCTCTGCCCCCCCATCTACTTTAAGAAACACAGGGAACCAAAAGTTGGCCTGCAGGCTGTGAACAGTGTTGTTGTTGGAAAATGTGGAACAAGGAGATCTTTTAATGTGGAGCAAGATTATTAATAGCTTTATATGTAAGGACTAAGTCCTGGATTTCGGGAGCTACGGAGAGCGTAACTGTAGTTAAGTTGTCACTGAACCTCATCACCAGTTAATTTAACAGTAAGACTGGTGTTTTGTTGAGCTGATGTTGTTTATGTGCGATGTGATATGATGCATAAAATTGAGGGACAGCCCACGCAACAGGCAGCTGGGGACTCCAGGCAGGAGACAACACAGAGACAGCACATCTGAGGTCTTTGATGGTACCCGTGCAGGGGCCTTCAGGGAGCGCTGTGCAGCAAAGCATGGTTTGGATGTTGTTAGTCAAAAGATGTATTAGGATGTATCCATATAATTAAGATACCACTGAGTTGATGTTTTAATTGAAGTTAACATACACCTTGTGTTGATTGTACCGCATCATTATTCTTTGAGAGATAGGTGGAGGTGTCTTTAAATTTTACATCTACAGATGGCATATCTTTTAATTCACTCCACACTTCTTTTTATGAGTTTCCCTGGACTGTTTAAAGAAAGGACCGATACAAGATCCCCCTTACATTTGCCTAAAAACAGGCCCAGCAGGAAAATGACACCTGTCCAGTCCAGAGTCCAGAGACCAAACTCACTGAGGAGCTCATGCTTCTACACGCTGGGTTGGGAAGAAGGACAGTGAATATTCAAGAGGATGCTCACTATAAAGAGGTATGTTATCTGATATCAAGCTACTAAAGCTGCATTTAGGTGTAGTTAAAAAAAATCTTTGATTAAAACTTTGCTGGTATTACTGGCATCCACAGGTCACACACGTTCTCTGTGAGGTGTTTCCAAAGGTGAATCAGCTGGAGGGGGCATGCATGCCCTGCAATGATATGGGTAAAATGTTGTCTTTGTTTTTCAAATGTCTCAATTTAACTCGATTTTGTTGTTACTGGTGCAGTTATGTTTGAGAATTGTCCTTCAAACAAACAGCTGAAGATTGTTTTTAATGAAAATGGAAACAGGAGGGTTAGGTCAAAGGAAACCATCCTACCACCCAAGGCTATACTAGAAGAAGCATTATGAAGATCTTGGGAAAGTCTTGATTGTATATTATGCCCATCCAGCACACACTGGATATCACTCCCCTGCCCATGATGGCGCCAGAGTTCAAGGCCATACCAAAAACACAGTGTCTGTCATGCCTGAACTATGTGCCACTGCAGCTCCTCGGGCTCCACGTCAAGGACCGTAACATGGCAGTGATGAGGTACGGCTGCCTGAACTAAATATACAACATGTTGATTTCCTCTCCTTTAGGGAAATTTATTGTTTAGGATCACTGCCGACATCTCTGACATTCTATTGATGGATCTGCTTTGGGTCATAGGGGCAGCATCCTTAGCAGAGAATTTCACACTTCCTTTTCTCCTCTAGTTCCTCCTGCAGGATACCAGCATGTTTTACTGGCCAATTTAACTCCTGGCAAAGAAGCAATGATTTCTTGATATATTAAATCCCAATTCTGTGCCATCAAGTCATTTTTAAACTTATTAATGAATTCCTCTGACCTCAAGCGTCTATGTTGTATTTGACTGTCCACTTCATTATTTCTGTAGTTGCTATCAAACACTGTAAATACTGGCAAGTGGTCACTGATCAGCAAACCTCTAGCTGTTTCATTGTCAGTGTCATTGGTAAATATTTTATCTAGTAAAGTGGAACAGTGAGATGTAAGTCTGCTGGGCCGGGGGAGTTTTGGAAAGAGACTCAAATTGCACATTGTATGGATAAATTGATCTCTAGTTTTATGTTTGTTATGATTTAACATGTCAATACTGAAGTCTCCACAAATAAATACAACCTTGTTTCCCATTTTTGAAAATGTTTCCTCCATCCAGTCCTTAAATACGTCAATACTTAAACCTGGGGTTCTATAAATACAGCTAGTAGTGACATTTCTACTGTTTTCCTTCCATATTTCAGGTGTTATACATTCAAACAGGTTATCCACCACAGTTGTCATCAAATCTAAAAGTTAAAGACCCACCTGTTCTCTGCTGTTCAATAGTTTTTATTTAAAAGTCCAGATCTGCATCTGGTTCTTTTAAGCTGGCATCTTTAAACTTGATCATGTTTTAATACGTCTTTCCCCACACTGAAACTTTATTTCTTGCATTTTATCCATTTTATTTTAGCCCTTTCTTTCTGTTTTTGTTAATTAATTTTTCTTTTAATTTTTGTTTTTTTCAATGCACCTGTATTGCCTTCTGCACCCTGCTGTAATGTTTTATGTAAAGCACTTTGAATTGTCTTGTACATGAAATGTGCTCTACAAATAAATTAGCCTTGCCTTGTCACAGTTCATTTCAATGAGATTGGACTGAAGAAATGCAGCTACCTGTTGCTCTGTGGCTCACGTGCCTTCTCACAGGTACGCAGCCATGTCTTTGTGTGGTGCCCTGTGGGAGTCTGGAGGTGCTCCCTAAAGTGTCCACGTGGAGAAGAATGTGTTGGGGGAGAACAGGACGTGTTCCTGTACAAGTCAGAGCAGGTTGTGGAGATAAACAGCAGATGTCTGGAAAAGTAAAAGTTTACCTCTGATTTTAGAGATCTTGTTTACATTGTCACATTTAAGATTGAAAATAAATACATATGGAAGCACATATTACAGTATTTGGCTTTAAACAAGGCGACACAATGCTCAAGAAAGTTTAAATAAAAAGCAGTTTTTACTGTTTTGGTTCCTTATGAGGGTGTGGGCTCAGCCCCTAATGTTCCCAGGTCCAGGAAACACCCCTGATCTACACTCCTAACTTCACCGATGGTCACGTGCTGTGGGTAGTGACTGAACGAACGAGATCTGTCTATCTGTCTTATAACGGTGGTGTTGTCTGAAAATTTGATGGCGTTGGTGGTGCAGATGGAGGAACAGTCATATGTAAAGAGAAGGAGAAGACTGAGGACATGCGCCTGGTGTCTCAATGTCCTGGATGACGGTGGAAGAGGTCTACCATCCTGATGTTCTGGGTTGTGTTGAGAGAAGGTCAAGTGTCGAGGTGCACAGTGAGCTACCCAGACTAAGGTTACTTAACTTCTGAACCAGTTTATGGGTTAGAACTGTGTGGTAGATGATCCACTTTGATAGGTTTCAGTGGGAGTATGGTTTTCCAAAACAAACCACACCAGTGTACAACTTAGCAATGCCTGATAACCGATTAACTGATTAACAATCATCGTGTTGATGAGTTAACAGTTCAGTTTCTTCAGCTGAGGTCAACGGGCCAACTTTTTTTTTCTTTTTTTTTTTTAACAAGAAAGAAACTCTATTTTGATGTCGCATTCGGCTCATTGTTTGACAAAATCATTCAACACAGTGTAGTAGATACATTTAGTATTCAGCTGGTTCACTTATGCAAATTTGGTTTGGTGAATGGAAAACTGAACAGGTGATCATCTCAGTGAATAATGACAGAATCCCATGTGGTGAATAGCTGAACAATCTTTATTCTACAAGGTGAAAATGAAAGACAAAAAGACCATATTATTTATGCTAGTCAGGGGTGAAAGTAGTTTGAAATTCTTGCCGGTACTATTTCAAAAACCTTTATCTCTCTCTCACTTCATGCATTTTAAAATAACAAATTAAAAACTGAAACAAATAAAAACATTTCAATATTTTAATGTAGGCAACACAGGCTAATGGAGTAGGGAAAAATTAAAAACACTTGACAATATGTTAAACTATTTATTTTAATTGGAGCATTAATAAACATGCAGAGAACATGTGTCTAGAAACAGCTCATGAAATCACGAGCAAAAACATTTTTATTTAAATATCTGTGGATAACTGGTAGATATTTAAATTTTGTTGAATTTTTTTTGCAAACCACAAGAATGTGTGGGATTTCATTGGTGTAATATATTGTTCAAGCAGTCTCTTGACATCTGTTGACCAATAAGAAAATGTCCCAGTGCACTCAATCAAACGCACCGATCTCCATAGCAATCGCTGTTTGAGAAGTAGGCATGCATGTGCAGTGAAATCTCCGTTTTGTTCTGTGTAGTTAAAATTAAAATAAAAAAATAAAAACATAAAACACAACTGATTACTCTCCTACTGAATTTAATCAGAGCATTCAGCAACGAACGTAAAGACTTAATATGCGGTACATGTTTCGATGGCTGGGCGCTGTGGAGGCCAGTTTTTAAAACTGCATGTTGCTTATGGATCTATTGTTTGACCTGGTTCTGAATAAGACCTTTATAGCAGGCAGCCACTCTCCCATCTTCCTGGTACTGCATACCGCCAGTGAATGTTTTAGTGGTACACAGTATCAGACCATATCAGCTTACTTTCACCCTTGATGCTAGTCATATTCATACATATGATGTTACACCAAAAATCATTTTTACAAACACTTTTTTCAGTGTAAAATATGTTATTTAAGCAAGTTTGCACATGTACTGTACAGGATCAGTTCCATCAATGAACCATCTAATATATCTCAAATTTCTGATGGTGAAAACGAACTAAAACTATTTCAAAGTGTTGCTCAGTCCCATCACAGACTACTGCCTGCTGCACAAGGATAGATGTATTCAATCTCAGCCCGATCACCTAAAAGGAAGAAGAAAAACAGAAATTATAAGACAAAAACAACATGTGAAAGCTTAAACAGTTGAATGTATTTTGTAGTTTTTATAGATAGTGTCAATAATAAAAGTCATCACAATGTAGAATGTCCAGAGTAAAAGTTGTTGGCATTGCATAAATGATCTCATATTCAGGTTTTGATTAAAAATATGTGATAGTTTTTTAAATTTCTCTTTTAAAATGTTGAATCCTTAATTGAAATTTGTTATTCTCCATAAGCATCCAAGCTTAAAAAATGATATAGATAGATATAGATACGCCATTATTACAGTACACTCCAATATGGGGTAATCATCTTTTTATACATCTTTAGATTGATAGGGGGTTTAAAATATGGGAAAATAAAGGAATAATAAAATAGAGCACATTTTTATTTATTTTGCAGGGCAATATCTTCCACTACCAGACCTAACTCACCACGTGGTGATCAGTTCATAGCCCTAACCCAAAAGGCCAAGACTTAAGGTCAATTTTTGCTCCTTCATGTATGTGAATAGGTATGTCCATTTAAAACGTTCTTATACATCTCGTCATATTTCCATGCATCCTTTACGTTGCCATATTTGTTAAGTCAATTCATCCACTAGTGGGCAGTGCTGAGTTCAGAGTTCACTTCCGTGTTCTGACACCAGTTTCAGACAGTGGCTAGTGGTGGTAATGCACCACTGTATGTTGCAATCACCCAACATGCCCATCATACTCACAAAGCCTTTCTTCAAAAGCTCCCACCATCTCTACATCTCTACATATACTGCTCAACACTGCCCTCACAGTCTCTGATGGCATTGCTCCATTTGCTGCATCAAGTGAAGGATCTGCAAGGCCTCCAAAAATGGGCCAAATTTATGAACATAAACAACGCAGGAGACGGACAAAAGTGTCCATCCATCTGTGTGTCCGTCTTCTGCATCGAGCATAAATAAATCTGATACAGCCAGAAATTGGTCACAAACCTTGGGTCAAAGATGACACCTGGCAGCACCAGGTGCACTGTTGACTACCTGAAGTTGTACCATGGTGTCCATAATGTACAATCCTAGATAGCATACAACACTCCACCAAGTCACTACCCAGAACCTCCAAGAAGCCCAGAGTCCGAACAGTAAAAAGTGAGATTTAAATTTGATAGTAAAATTGCAGCAGTGCATTACTTAAATGCGCTGTGTGAAAAGGGTTTTTTTCATATTTTATTCTTTTTTTCTCAGAGGAAAGCTTCAAAAACTTGGTCACATTCCTTCAGCTGTTGTGGTGCAAGCGACTCATGTCTTTCAGTATCTTTGGAAAATTATACACACACACACACATATATATATATATATATATATATATATATATATATATATATAACATTTTTTTTATTTTTCTGTACCACTTATAACAACTTAGGGTCACAGGGGGCTGAAGCCTATCCCAGCAACTAGCCGGCGAGAGGCAGACTACACCAGTTTATTCCAGGACCAACATAAACAACAAATAAACATTCACTCCTAGGGAAAGTTTAGGGTGAGTAATTAACCTTACATGTATATCTTTGGATGGTGGGAAGAAGCTGGAAAACCCAGAGAGAACCCATGCATACACAGGTTGAACCAGGGACTTTTTTGCTGTTAGGCTGTGGTGCTCACCACCTCACCGCTCAATAATTATTTTGCGTGTTTAAAAAGCTCTACAAAGGCCCAAAGTGTGTCTGTGTGTCCTGTTCTCTCTGTAAAGGAATTTAAGCTTTTACTTGGCTGGTAATAGTCATAGATCTTGACCACGGCTGGCTTCAGGTTCTTCACTGGGAGCTCCTGTACCAGTTCTAAACTGTGGTTGATGGCTGTTCCAGTCCTTAACTGTTGGTAGAAGAACAGACGACACCGTCAGCTACAAATATAGAGATCATCATTAACAGTTTCCCTACTGTGAAATTCTCTCACCTCCTGTAAGTACACCAGAACATGATCCTCCTTCTGTTCCACACGATCCACCAATTGAGCACTTTTGAGCTGCAAGAACAACATTCAGTTGGCTTTCAATCAATATTACTATGACAACAAGTGTTACAATTGACATAACTTACTTGCGTCAGAGAGTCTGGGTCTGGAACAAATCCAGACAGACTTTTGATGTCCAGGATCACCATGTTTGTACTGCTCTCCTTTCCACTGTATCTGTTAGTGCAAACATAGGATCACTGTCCAGAATTACAGTTTTATCACAGGAACAGGAATCTTTCTGATTACATACAGAGATTGAAGCTTCAGAGTGAGTTTGGGTCTTTGAGACTTGCTGGTACAGTTGGACTCTGGTTCCCCCTTCACACTCAGAGTGGTGACATCAGAGGGAGTTGGGATGTTGTAATGTTGAGAAATCTGGAAAACACATTTAAAGCTTTTAGTTCACAAAAATTAATCATAATTAATTACAGAGCCTAACCCAGCATTTAACAGGGTAAACCCTGGACAGATCACCAGTCCATCGCAGGGCCAACACAGAGAGTAACCAATAAACCTAACATGCATGTCTTTGGATTATGGGATGAAGTTCTGTTATGTATTACACATTGATACATGTATCATAAGTGATAAAAATAAAGAAAAAAATATTGAGATTTCTGAAATTAACTTCAGTATTAGGTAGATTGGATGAATGCATGTGCACAAAAAAGAACAATAAGCTCCTCAATGTTCACTGACCTGTACTGAAGCACATGCAGCGCCCTTCACCTCCAGGCTGAACTTTCCTGTTACGTCTTGCAGCATCTCCTCCTGGTAGAGAAGTTTGTTGACTGGATTCACATCAAATGTCCGCTGACCGCTGGGAGACAAAACAGTCACCGTGCTCGAACCCTCTGGACTGAACACCACAGTGGAGTAAAGAGCCAGAGCCTGAAGAGCCACCACCGTGTCCTAAAACACACAGTTATAAAGTCACTGACATGGAGTCATATGCTGTGTTCTCAGCCCCACAGAGGACAGATCCAACAGATTTGAAGCCTTGCAGTACCTGAGTGGAGGAGAAGCCTCCGTAATGATTCTGCTGTCCAGTCAGCCACCTAACGATACTTGATGTGTAGCCCAGGTCCTCAGGGGAGAACGGGCCACTGAGTTTGGCCATCAGTACATAAGAACTGATTTCCACTGACAGAGAGTCAGATTTTTCTGTTGCTGTCTGAGACCAGTGGATGAAACCTCCTGAAAACCATTCAAATAGAACCAAATGTAATTTACTCATAGCATTGGAGCCTGAATGATTTCTTCCAGGATATTCACCAACCTTCTTTTATAGCCACTGTGTCAAGGTGCCGCAGAAGGTGAGCACGGGTCTCCGTGTCTCCTGCCAGTGTGAAGACGTATGCCAGCAGAGCTGAAGTGTAGGTGTTACTGAGGTCACTGATAGATTCTTTGAGGCACATCAGGCTCTTATTCACCACAGCATCCTTAGCAGATAAAATAATTATTCAGTCACTGTGTCCACCAAGTTCACAGCCGTAAGGGGCAGGGGAAATAAAACGCTGTAAATTCACAGTGCACTCAGCATGGAGGAGGATGGGGGCAGGCGATGAATAAAAAGGAAAATTAAATTTTCATTTCACGTTATTCTTGTATTTTAATTGACCCGTTTGTTTTGATCAACACAAAATGAAAAATACCACGCTATTATATGAATTTGACTCACATCTGTGGATATATTCATTTCCAAGAAGGCAGAAGTGATGTAAGCACTCAGTGTTATTTCATCAGACACACCACCCTGCAGAGACAGAACACATTCATTGTTTTATACAGGGAACAGAGACCACAAATATAGTGCTATTCTCTTTTTCACAAATGAAAGAAAACGGCAAAAGAAGAATCTTCCAGGTGAATTTATGCTGCTGAATCCAGTTGAATTGATGAGAGGAAATCGTGACATATAAATTTCACGCATCTCATGACAGTCTGGCATATTTTTTACCACTTTATACACTGTCTGGCCAAAGAAAACTCAAAAACTCACCACTCAAAAAGAAGTCACACACTCTAATATTTTGTTGGACTTGGGCTTTAATTCCAGAAGCATTCACTGTGGCATCATCTCAATAAGTTCCTTCATTGTTACAAGTCTTATTTTTATCCAGTGTTGCATTAATTTTCTCCAAGATCTTGTATCATTGATGGGACAGTCCAACCACTGGCGGTCAAAGCCTTTTCCAGCATATCCCAAAGAGTCTCAGTGGGGTTCAGCTCTGGACTCTGTGGTGGCCAGTACATGTGTGAAAATGATGTCTCACGCTCCCTGTAGTACTCTTTTACAATCTGACCCCCAGCAATCCTGGCTTTGTCATCTTGGAATTTGGCCGTGCCATCAGGGAAGATGGAATAACCTGCTCAATCAGTATATTCAGGTAGTCAGCTGAACCTAGATCTGAACCTGACCAACTGCAGCAACCCCAGATGATAAACTGCCCCCACAGGCTTGTACAGTTGACACTAGGCATGATGGCTGCATCACTTTATCTGCCTCCTTTCTTACCCTGATGCTCCCATCACTCTGGAACAGGGTGAAATCTGAACTCATCAGAAAACGTTACCTTCTTCCATCGTTACAGAGTATAATCTTTATGCTAGCTAGCAAATGGAAGCCTTTTTTTCCAAGTTAGCCTGACTGATTTTTTTTTTTTTTTTTTGGCTACACAGCTGTTCACTCCCAATCCCTCGAATTCCCGTCACATTGTGTGTGGAAATGTTCTTATTTTTAGCTCAAGTTCTTCTGGCATTTTCTTTGTTTAAAATTTCACCAAACGTGTCGTTGATTGTCGATTCAGAACGTTTTGCCTACCACATTGGTTTCTGGATGATGGTTCCCCACTAATCTTCCAGTTTTTAATAAGACATTGGACGGTTAAAGTTAAAAAGTTAAAAATCATAACAGTCCAGCACAGTACAGATTGTGACAAGTGTAGCAAATCTATAACACATCCAGAGCAGTGGTCTCTGAAGTCCTTATTAAATCTGCCATTTCAGGTAGTTGCAGTCTGAGTTCCCAGATATTGCAGCACAGCCGAACTTTGCTGTAAAGAAGTCCTTCCAACCGTTGATACAGAGTCTTAATCTTTCCAGAGAAATATAGTCTGATATCAGAGACTTCCACCAGTATATTAAAGGAGGTTCTTCTCCTACAATGACAGCCTTTTGGCCTGACATAAGCAAATAATGTACAGTGTTCTTATGTGATTTTACTGACTCAGGGATATGTCCCAGTGAACACAGTTTTGGATTAGGCTGTAGTTGCTGCTTAAATATCACGTTACCTCAGTACATGCAGTTTGCCAAAAATGTTGGATCTTTTCGCATTCCCAGTGGCAGTCAAATCTTGTCCCTATAACAGTCTTACATTTTGGGCAGTTTGGAGAGGCCCCTGCTTTGTATTTACTATACATATATGGAGATAGACAAACATTTTGTAAGATATTATATTGCATTTAGCTAAATATGTTACATATGGATATTTTCAAAGGTAAAAGTAAATTTTTTTCAATAAAATGATTGCTCTGTGGACCTAAGAGGCTGCATTTCTAGAGTAACAGGTGCACAGGCTAAGAGGGCAAAGGATCCAATATCACCGTATTACTAAATGGGCTAGGTGTTCAGCTATAAATGTATAGTCAATTTGAGAAAATGACAGGTGAGGTTAATTTCTTCTTATTAGGGATTGTTATTGCCTCACAAGCATATTAGCTGTTAATCATGGTTTACATGTGTCTCTCATGAGGTTTAATTATCCAGCCCCACTCTGTCTTGGTTTGAAGAAACAACAAAATGGTTTATTCCTTAAGTGTCACAAAAATATGCCAGTTCAAGACTGTCTGGATAACAAATTAAACACCAAGACACGGTAAAAAAAACCGTGTGCTTCCACAGCTAATATAGTACAAAAAAAACTTAGTTCATTGTTCTACCACTTCACACCCTGGATGCGTTCTTAAAGCCACAGCACCAAAAAGACCGGGGAAAAATAAGTTACATAAGTTAAATTACATATTTAACTACCTCAAATTAAACTTAATGTCCAATGTAAACATTTTTGATTTACTGTTAACATAACAACCTTAACTAAAAGACATCCTCTTAGTAGTGAAAATACCACCAATGGGGAAATAATATAAAAATGAGTTTGCCTCATACAGGGTTAATGAATCTCCAACCATCTAACAAGTTAAATATCTCAAGAAAAGTTTATAATGCTCTGCCAGATTTTGACTGATATTTATGAGGGTGATCTCTGTCTAAGGAAGGGGAAAGATGACAGTTCAAATCTATGAAGGTAAAAATGTGCCAAAATGAACAAATTTGTAGATTTGATGTGAAAACTTGTAGAATAAAATGTGAGAAGTTGCACATCAAAAATCTGAACTTGTATGTCAAAATTTTCTTCTGTAAAGAAAACTCACACACACGTGAACTGAATTTGAAGTTACAGAGAAAAATTAGTCCATCTGACAAATTATCTTCCATAGTTTACTTGTAATTAAATTTTTTTTTCAAGTGTTCATTTTGCTTTACAACCTCAACTTAGCGATTACAACTTCCTGAATCTGCTGCTGCAAGTCACAAATGTGCTCTCGCGAGTCACAGCGTGATAAAACTGTGGCCTGACTTTTGACTCATTCCTTGCGAGATATTTGTGCCAAAACTAACTTGTGTCTGAAGATGTGAGAGCAGAGGAGGGGGGTGGGGGGGGTTCGGGGCTTAACCAATCAGAGTGAATGGTCATGAGACCAACGCCTCCAGAGTTTCTCTTGTGGGACCTCTTGGCAGCTATCGCTGTGGCACACCAACCTGGGGTAAGTTACTTCATTAACCATCGTTTTGACTACCCCATTGTGTGTTTTAGGAGCAAATGAACATATGCTCTAACAAAATGTATAAAGAATGCCAAAATGCCAGCATGTCAACAGTTGTGTAACTACTAATAGTAAGCAGCAAATCACATAAACTGATAGATACACATGTTCAAGTGCATCAAACTTAAGATGAACAAAAACTATCCTGGTGTTATATAATACCTTTGTCCACTATGCAGTCTTCTTTATTCATTTGTATATGCAGATATTTTTGAGGGAGATCATACCCGTTACCTGGTTACAGGTGAGTTGATACAGTCACTAGGTAGTAGGGAGTGTCTTCATGTAGTCGTTGATTTCCTTCATCGTGGAAAGGGAGATTGGTTTTCCATTTGGAGGGAGAATCTTAATTATAGCTGGGTACACAAAGGCGAATTTAATCCCCGCCCAGTGTATTCATGAAGCCTCATCATGACCGCACGCGGGCCCTGTTTGCCAGTGGATCCCACCGGAAATCCCACACGGTGAGCTTGTTCAATTTTCAACATGAACATGTCCATGTTCCAGACCTCAAGAATCCACTTCTCAAAAAACATGTGTGGATTCTCGCCTCCGGTGCCTTCTTTCAGTCTAATAATTCTGACGTTTTGTTGTTGACTCTGGTTCTCATAATAAAGTTTTCTCATTGCTTTTTTCAGCGCTGACTCCACCAAGTCAAGCCGTGGTGCATTAGCCACTGCTTTATTCTTCAAGTTGGACACTCATTGTTCCACCGTCGCCAGTCTGTCCACTAGCTTGTCTAACTTTTTGGACATCTCTGCGACTGGTTTCAAGATACAACAGCAGTTAAGTACAGCACGGCAGCATTGGATCCCTGTTGAAGGGAAAGTCTCGGCTAAAGCTATCAGTCTGGTAAAGGATCTGGTTATTATGCAAAAGCATTAAGGTTAACTTGTTTTATGAATTGCAATACTTGTTATAACCTGTCAATCTTATTTCCACTTTTTAAATCTAAAACTAGATTAAACCTTTCTGAGTTTTTGTCGACTAAAAATCAACACTGCAACAAAAGTGCATTACGTGACCCCCATATGTGTTTTTTTTTTACTAAATCAAAAGCTTCTCATTGTATCAGTTGGCATTAAATAACTTGCCAGTTGAAAGACAATAACCCATTCAGAAATAAGGAAGCTCATATGTATTTGCTTAGTTTAATCCAGGTGGCCACTTTTTGTTTTGGCCAGACAGTGTAGTCCGTGAAGCCAGGATCTCTTTCTGTGTAAATGAACATTTTTTTATTGTTGGAATTGAAAAGTAGCTATTCGCATACCTTCATTCTGTTGTTGAAGAGTTTCCCAGACTGTTCAAAGCATCCACTTCGATTTTGTTTTTGTTCCAACCAGCTCTTTGACTGTTCAATCTTTGTTGGGTCAATGTAGACAAACGACTGAGCTTTGTAAAAAGATCTCAGTACAAAGGCAGTCAGCCTGAGAAAAAGCAAAGTTAACATTTATTCATCCTAGTTTCTGTCAAAATAATAGTTTGAAACATTAATTATTGAAATAAATTTGGCTAATTTACGCTTTACACATTTCTTGGTAATCACAAAATCACATTTCTTGTGCATGTTCTTGTAGAGAAGAGACTACAACCTCAGCACAGTGTGTCACTCATCAATGTAAACTAGGGCTGGGTATCACCAGTAATTTCCTGAATCGATTTGATTTTATTTGATTCACAACAGCCTGATTTGGTATATTTGGATTAAATCTGATTTGATTTGATTAGATATATTTATTATTTTTCAGATATTTATGTATACACCAGTTTGTTTTTAATATTAAAGGTATTCTCAGATAAATACTTTTATGAAACACTGAGCTTTTTTACATGACCATCAAAATTAAATATCCAGGAAAACTCTGATTACTGTAATAATCTGTAATAATCTATTCAAAATATTGTTCCCTCCATTTACCAGTCTATTGTCCATTATCAGATTTACTATATGACTATGTACATGTGTGCGTAGGGACATCACTTCCTGTTATTTTCAAAACATTCTGGCTGTGTCCGAATGTGCACCTTACTCCCTACATAGTGCCCTACATAGGGGCCATTTTGTAGGGGTGGTCATAACATAGGGTCATTGTTGTCACCAGAAAAAAGAACATTTAAAAAAATAAAATGGTCGATCTCTAAGTTTTATGAATCAGTATTGGATTAATTAGATTTAAATCAATTCATTAGATTAATAGCTCAATAGATTAATCAAATTTTAAAACCCAGCTCAAATATATATAAAGGCTTTGTTTAAGAGGTCTAAATGTTTCACAACATGTACAGACTGATCACCAGTATTCTCACCAGGTGTTTCCTGGTCCGTATCCAAACGTGCTGTATCCCCCTTGATCATCTTTGTAGTTAAGCTGTCTCTGGTAACCTGCAGAACAACAGAAACTTTAGAGGATGACGTACTAAAAGCATGATGTCAATCAGTAGGAAATAAATGTGGAAATGTTTTGTGCAGATATTGAGTTTTAACCTTTAAATTGCAACCCAAGAAAAAAATGTGTCAAAAATGACTTTTTTATTTTTTTTATTCTGAATTCTTAATTTGCCCATTAATAAAATGTAAATATTAGGGCTGTCAAATGATTAAACATTTTAATCAGATTAATCACAGGTAGGAAATTAATTAATCACCATTTGCAAATGTGCCTGAAATTTGAATATTTATTGTTGATTGACCTTCACCTGGATAAATGTCAGTGTCCAAGGGTCAGTAAATGCAGCATGTAATACATTTCTATATGTTGTTCTGCATAATCTCTACCATGTTCTAGACCATACTGCTATTCTATTCTATTCTATTCTATTCTATTCTATTCTATTCTATTCTATTCTATTTTACAGTCATTTAGCAGACGCTTTTCTCCAAAGTGACTTACATGTGAGAGTAAGAACAACACAAGCAAGAAATCAAACAGGACATCATCATTACGTGGTTGTCAGACTGCTGTAATCCTGTTAGACCCAGGTGCTGTGGTGCTAGAGGTAGTCCTTTTTTATTTTATTTTATTTTTTCCCTCTATAATAGTCTTTTGTTTAATTACAAAATCACAATTTCATCACACAATATCATCTTAAGCAGGTTATTCAGTGCTGAGTTGAGCCAAAAAGCTGGACAAATATTTCTAACTGATTCCAACAAGTAGAAGTGTTAAGCTAAGTAAGGAAATGTTCTTTAAACAGATGAGTCTTTAGCTTGTTCTTAAAAGTGGATAAGGACTCTTTGGATTGGACAGAGTTTTGTAGATCGTTCCAACACCAGGTAACAACAGAGGAAAAGTGATAATCCAGAATTCATATATCACCATCACGCCAACCATCTCCATGGGGATAATTTCTGTCATAAAACCAGCAGATGTGACGACTGAAGTTAAACAGCGAATAATGATGAAAACTGATGATCTGGATAAACACATTTTTCTTTTTATCATTGAAGTGTGTTTGTGCAGTAGTGATAAATGTCCTACAGCAGCATCATCCAAAGTAAACAGCTGTTGAGAAAATAGATCATTGATCATAGATCAATAGATGGCTATTTGTTTTACACATTTTTGTTAACCTTTTTTCCCATTAGATGATCACTTTAGTTGTAATAATCAGTTCAATATTTCATAAAATCTATGCCTATAGAAAGGTCCCATTTGTGCCCCCCTTTTCTTGATCAGTGCTCCTGCCTGGCCCCCCATCTGAACTTTTCTAGACCCGCCCCTGCATAGCTGGAATATAAACGCTGTGACCAGCCAACTACTGTGTTAGACAAGGTCCTGCCAACAACAACACTTTGGGGTAAATGTGTGCTGTTATGAACCATGAACTGTATTAAAAATAATAACACATTTAATTACATAAATTAGTTACCACCATTAATGCATTATCTTTGACAGCTTTAGTAAAAATACAATTAATAAAAATTATTTTTGTGTATCAACTGTTTACTACAATGTGATATGTCAAAATTATTGTAGTGCATTGTTGTATCATTCTATCCAGGGGGCAGAAGAGTATCAGATTGTATACAACAGGGTTTTGAGCCAAGCTTTTGAAAGAAATTGATTTAAAAAGTGTCAGAAACAGTTTGTATCAAATATGATGCATAAAGCATTAAAGGATTAAAGAATCATGCTGGGTTTTTCTGATGAAGAAGTTTTCTTTTGTGACAAACTTGACTCTAACTCTAGCCAAGCGTTTATTCAGTACAAACTCATGCAGGAGGTTGAGTGTAATCAGATTTGGTGAAAGCTCCAATTTTATGTATATTTTTTATTGAGAAATGTTAGTAGTATACTTATCAAATTATCTTTAACTAATGTAATTAGTTGAATATGTAAATGTCTACTTGAAATAATGAGCTATGTGAAGTAATGAAAATGGTGTCTATCTCCCGATCCAAAGGAAATTTGATTCATTGCACTTTTCAAATCATGACAAAACTATTTTATGAACGCTGACATGGGATTCTTTCTAATTATAAAACTAAGCTGATTTACCACTGGTCAGGAAGTTGAATGCCTTCTCCTTGATGGCTGGGGTCAGCTGCTGTGTGTTTTGTAGGTAATGGAGGATGTAGATGTTAGGGGCCAGAAGAGCCATGTTCTGCTCCCCACATCCATACGGCATCTGTAGCAGTCCATCCAGGTTCTTCAGAGCCCGGCCGAGAATGTCGCCTGCACAAGAACACAGATTCACCAAAGCTGAACATGGATCCAACTTGTTGCTTCAAATTGATTCTGACAGACATATATCCAATAAATTTACCAGGATATAGTCAGTATACACAAGTCAACAAGTTCAAGGGCCATGGTTTAAATATATGATCAAAGCATGAGACCAGAGGGAACAGAAACTTTCCAGAATTTGTTTGGCTAAGTTAACAGTTCTAAGGAGTTTGTCAGCCTACCCAGCACTGACACTGTAGCACGGGCCGATCCATCAATCACATTGTCAGGCAGCTGCATCTCACTTTCCTCTTTCAAAGTGTTTCCTGTGAACAGACAGAAACAATCACATTCAGGATATAAACTCAAGCTGAAGATAAAGTCTAAAACAAAGCATACACTGGGTCATTGCATTATGATTGATCCAGACCAGACTGGATGTTTGAAGCTATAAACTGATTTCTGTACACATGTTCAACTCTTACTATACTCTAAAATAAAGTCACTAAATGTAAAGAAATTTAATGGATTGAAATACATTTTTCTTATCATACAATTTGCTGGATGTCATCAAACTTCCTTTATTCATAAAACATAATTATGGTGTCATAGTGTGAACAAAACTGACCTTTAGGACAGAGAAGCCAGTTGTGTGTCTTCGTGATCTCAGTTCCTTCAGCCTGAAAAAGAGATGAGAGATGTTTATAATGAGATGCAGTATAAATTATCTTTGAGGAAAAAAAATCTTTTAAATGCTCGAAACTGCTTTTTTGTTTTGTGTCACCAACCTTTACTCTGAGAGATCGTGTGACCACATCAATGCGTCCTCGTTCTGGGACACTGACAATCGCATTGTCACAAGAAGCATGGGACGGTACAGCCTCAGCAGTCACAGTCACATTCACAGCCCCTAAAAAGATCAGTGAAGATCAGCTTTTCATCTCCTGTTCTTCATTATCAAAACATTTAGCCACTCTGGTGGATCTCACTGAGTTTGTAAAGGTGAAAAAGAGATATACAGAGAGTAAAGGGACAGCAGTTCATCCATCCTGTCATCCAGAGTGGATGGAAGTCTTACCCAAGGCTGTGGGAATCATGGTCCAGCTAAGGGTCTTACGCTCACTGCCACACAGACAGGATGTGTACTGATCACCAGAGAGGGGAGTGAGGGTGTAATCTGAGGAGGGGGCTGCAGTCACTTTCACCTGTTCAGGATAAACAAAATATATTTTGTAATAATTCTACAATCAAATGTATAGAAAAAAGCATCTCTTGAAGATCACAGAAGTTCTCACTGCTATGAACTGTGGTCTAGATTTTGAATCAGCACATTGTGAATTGAATTTTTCTTTTTTTCATTAATTTTTTATCTGGTATTTTATCTCAAAAGGTGGGTTATCTGCTTAAGTTTCTGTTAGTTTTAAATAACCAGCATAACAAATTTCATGTGGAATAATGACGATAACCTGAAGAGTTTTGTTAATAATAATAATGGAATCAGATTTATATAGTGCGTTTTAAGGCACCCAAAGCACTTTACATTGTGTATCCATTATTCATCCACTCCTCACCCATACCTGGTGATGGTAAGTTACTTGTGTAGCCACAGCTGACCTGGGGCAGACTGATGGAAACGTGGCTACCAATCCGCACTTACGGCCTCTCTGACCATCACCAAACATTCATCCACATTCATACACCAGTGACGCCAACACTGGCGGCAAATAGGGTGAAGAGTATTGCCCAAAGACACAACGACAGATGACTGGTGTTACATACGTGTGATACACTGGTTCCACTATGAACGGGAAATTAACCACTTTGTCTGTATATGTATATGCCCACTTGTTCGAAGTCATGTCACAATCCATGGTCGTAGATTTTTGAGATGGTTAAATATCCAATTGCCCTTTTATTTCTGTTAGCTGCCACTCATTGCCACCACCTGGGGCTCATCCTGCATGTAAATGCCTGTCCTCTGTTGCCTGTTCGGAGTGGCCAGAACTGACACACCTTCACCTCCTCCCCTCTGGTTCGCTCATCGCTGGTCCAATCCCTGCTTTTGCTCTCGCCATCCAGAAAATTAAAGACTGCTGCAAATGCTCAGTCATCTGCAACTGTTTGGCACAGACAGTTTGCCCTTGGCTTGTTGGACTTCGGGGACTTCGATCGTGTGCTTAGTCGGTGGTAATTTGTGTAAATAGACTAGTGTTATCCAACAGTGTTTGAACTGTTTGACTTTGTGTTGTAGTTTGTTTAACGACTGGTAGTCTTGTTTTCTTTTCTATTTGGTAAAACTTAAAGCCCTTTTGTCTTCTCTTTAAGTTGTTTTTGTTAGCGTTACAGCAGTGCTGTTTAGTTCATTTAGAATTGTTAAACTAGAATGTGCTGGGCTAGTTGAATTTGATCGTAAATGTATATAGAGTTTTTTTTTTAGCTACTGGAGCTGCTCCACCTTTTGTTAATGTAGATTAGTAGGCCAGTTTTTCATTCACCTGTTTGGTTAGTCTTGGTTTTGTTTTCAACTAGCTGATTTGAGTTAGACCTTAGCGGTTTTATTGTGTTTTTAGTTTGAGCAGCTTTGCTTAACCCAGCACTTGTCATTGCCACCATTTGTTTTGTTCTCCATTTCCCCTTATTATAATAAATCTCCTCTCTTCCTTTATTAACATCTGTCCGCAGTTCATTTCTTTTGTTACGCTAATTTTCATACTCCTGTCTTGGGTCGTAACAGGCATCACTGACATGCACTGTAAAACATGCCAAGCATTTTAAAGTTTTCTCAACTACTTATTCTTTAGTTGGGAAATCTGTATTCCATCCATCCATTTTTTGTACTTGCTTATTCCATTGCAGGGTCACGGGTTGCTGGAGCCTAACCCAACAGCTATGAGGTGAGAGGCAGGATACATCCTGGACAGGTCACCAGTCCATAGCAAACAATAATCCACACAGAAAGGCTAAGATTAAGACAGCCAGGAACCTTCTTGCTGTGAGGCAACAGTGTTAACCATAACACCATTGTGCAGCCCAGGAAGTCTAAAGAATTCAAGAAGAACTCTGAGTGAGTGCTTTCCCAATAACAAGCCCTGGATCACCAGTGACCTGAAAACGACGGGAAACATCAAAAAGAAGCCTTTAGGGATGGAGAAGTGGAGTTGTTGTAGACAACACAAAACAACTTAAAACAAAGACTAAGTAGTGCAAGGGCAACTACGGGAAAAAGTTATAAAGTCAGCTCCAGCAGAACAACATGAGGGATGTGTGGTCAGGAATGAAAAAGATCACCGGCTTAGAGTTAAAAGGGGAGCAGACTGATAGAGGTCTGGACAGACCTAATGAGCTGGACATGTTCTTCAAGGTTCAGTTCACCCCTTGCCTCCAGCCCAACAGACCATGCTCCATGAGCCCACATCTTACCTGTTACGCCTTAACTCTGTCACCCTGCAGCTCAGTCATGGACCTTAACACATCCTCATCTCTCTGCATTTCAGAGCATACTGTAGTATCAGTGGGGAGTATCAGGACAAGATGTTGAGTACAGAGAACTCGTCAGTCAGTTTGTAAGATGTTACAAAAACAATCACCTCATTACAAGTACCTTGGAGTTCATCTGGACATCAGACTGTATGGAAAATGCAGCATACTAAAGCTGATTGCAGAGCAAGGTGTGTTTCAAAACAATAGCTTTTATTGATGAATTAAAACTTTCAGCTCAAGAAATATTGACCGAATAAACTTGCCTCCTGTGGTTCCTTTTTTTTATGTATGAGATGTGCGCTATGTGTGCTAATGGGGGCACATTGCAGCTAACACTGTGCAGCTGGTCAGTGCTGTATATGTACTGACAATGGTCATTAATGCCCTTAAGAGAGGGATCGAAGATGGGGTACAAGTAGTGGCAGCAAAACCAGAGCGCAGCAGCAACAGCCCATCCAGCGTTACAGCATTCAACACAGCAACGCAGCCATATGTTTCAATAACTTTCCAAAAGTATTTACACGAGATGCAAAGATCTCTCCATTGTCTTTCATTGTGTCTATGCCTCCTCCTTGCAACAATAACTGCAGCCATTTGTGTGTAAAGTTGTGCCAGTTTGCACCTGCCTTGCAAACATACTAAATATAGATGCAAAAATAGCCAGTGCAATCAGTTTCATGTTTGGTAAATCAGATTGCGTGTGTTACCATGATCCATTTGCATCTGCTCCTTCCAATATTTTGCGCTTTCTGGCAGAGATGCTTATATTGCATATTCATCAAGGCAAACACGCAAAATGGAGTGAGTGCATTATTTTGTCCATTTAACAGATGTAATCCTCAGTGCGCCTGGTTAGTAAATTAGCTGCAACATGTTTTTGCGTGTGCTATTAAGCACACGTTTTTAAACCTTTAGTGAATCAGGGTCTATGAGTCCAAAATCAAGACAGATTGGATGAATACAGAGCACAAAAGTGTGAATTACCATTAATACTAAATAATAAATGAACTCTTGTTAAACACCACTGCTAACAGTGTCACTGTGATCAGGTTGAGCTGTAGTTGAGAGATGTCTCATAAAATCATCATTACCATGATGCAGCTGGTCAGGTAGTTGAAGACAGTCGCCTTCAGTTCAAAGTTCTCCCCCCGGATGATGGAGTAGGGCAGCGTGAGCTCGAGGAAGAAGGGCTGGAAGACGGTAAGCTTCGTACGAGGAGCTAATCCAAAGCCTTGAGAGGACAAACAGAAAGTCTCTGTCTCCCAGGTGGTGATGGTGTCTGGGACGGTGAGGGACACATCTTTCGTTCCAGACTCTCTGGATTGGGAGATAAACACCAATACATTCTGTCAGGTAGTAAAACAAACTTAAATAACTCATAACAGTCATAAATACTCACACTGATGTGTGTCTTGTGTAAATATTGATTTCTTTGTTACATATGTTGCATTGGCTGATTGTTTAAGATATTCTGCTATTATTTACATGTGGTTTGAATGACTAAATATTACGGTGCAGAGAAAAGTTTAGGTATTTTAGAAAATCCAACTATAAGTAGGACTGGTGTTACGGGTAAAAAAAATGACAGTTTTACTCTCCGGGTTAGCGTAGGCCTCAGCTTTATTCCTCTGAACTTGTGAAACACTCCTTTTCTACACTTGACATAAGTGTGTTTTTTTAAATTAGATTTTTCAGGCGAACAGATGCAGTGCTGGACTGGGCATCGGGTATACTTACCTGGTGGGCTGACGGTGATTTTAGGGCGGGTCTATACCTTGTTTTTTTGTTTTTAGGCCACTAATACATGGGAGAACTGTGATTGGCTTGTGTGTGGAAAAAAGACAGGTCTTGGGGGAATTTATTATTCCTTAGTGTTGGCAACTTAGCGATTTAGCGAGTTTTCAGACCCCTATAGCGACTTTTTTTTTCTTCTTTTTTTTTAAAGCAACTAACAACAAATCTAGCGACTTTTTCTGATATTATTGGAAACTTTTGGAGATTGACGTGAATGAACATAGTTTACTCTTCCTAATGAGGAGCAGGTGCTGTGCAGACCCATCTCGTACGAGGCTGGGTCTTCTCACAGCAGCAGCAGCTGTATTCAGCGCAGACAACGTTCACCTCTGTTTCATGACCAGGCTGAAAATGAAACGTACAAAGCTGCTGCTGGAGGATCCTGTGCTGGCTTACCATCAGAGTAATGTCTATTAATGAAGAGTGTGGACAAAAATATTTAAAAAGTTGAGTGCTGTGACAAGTTTCAGGCACCTAATTTTATTTCATTTTATTTTTTTTATTTATTTGCTGTTCTAAACATTTTAGGTTGTCTTTTTATTCATTTTTGCCTTTCCCACTACATCCCTCTTTATGGCCCCATCCATTACAACTATATGTATTAGGCTGATTAGGCTAATTAGCGACTTCTAGTGACTTTTAAGACTTTTAAGTTGCCGTTCTGCTTCGGCTACAAAGTGAATCAAAACAAATCATCAAATCTGATTTGTTTTGTATTAGTGCGACCAGTAAGATGTCTTTTTGTTTTTTTGTCTAACCCTATTATAAACATTGTAATTTCTGAATTTATTGTTCAAGTATTTATCACTAATACAGTGAAAATGAGAGGAAATGTGAATATTTGCTATGCAAGGCGATTTCAGTGTGCACCGCTAAATTTTCTGCTTGCAGTCCTAAAAATTTAAGTTAGGGGCCACTGTGGTTCTCATAAAAAAGTTAGTCTGCAGCCCTGAGTTAACCTGATACTACATTGTATTTCTAGAATGAGTGTATAGGAGAGAAAGATGCTGTGGTGTTCAAACACCTGGACACAGGTATCAACTCCCGCTGGAACTGGTCTTGGCTCAAATTAGAAGGCAAAGCCAGAGTGAAAGGACAAGAGTTGTCATTTCATCTGTCCGTTGTGTTAGAAACTTTATTATATATTCATATTAGTCTGTAACTCTGCTTGAGGTTTTCTCAAAGTGCACCAGATTGAAGCTTTTAAATATAAAATGTCCAAAATTTTCTACTGGGTGAGCATGCCCCCGGACCCCTCTAGAGGGGTTGTATCCTTCTCACTTTTTTCACCCCTGACCTGTTTTCATGTCTGTCTCATGCTCTTTTTAGTGTCTACTCAGATCAGTAGAGCCCACCACAGCGTCCTCACCAGCCACCTCCACAGAAAGTGTTCAAACTACTCACCAGGTAAAACAAAGAGGTGTGGTGGTGAGGTGTGGACAATGATTTGGTATGTTGCTAATACATGTTCCATTCTTTGTGAATTCAATCAGTTAAACTGGAAGGTCAGCTTCTGTTTGGTGTGCACCATGTGCCTCTTTTTAACTTTGAGCAGCTGCGCAACTATTTCTGCACAACCCTGAAAGTCAAGCTAAATTATGCTGGACCCTGCCATGACTGGTGGAGGCCAAAGGATTTTCAACAAAGTGTGTGTTAACAGCAGGATAATTTAATGATAAGAACACATAAATGGTTCGTATGTGATGAAGGCATGTGATATATGTTTTACTTCAGCTGTTAACAAATGTGTACAAGCAAGAGGGAATATGTAGCTGCAGGGTAAAAGAGCTTTACCCAACAGACATTTATTGTTACTGAAGTTCTATATAAAGCTCAATCTCCTCAAGTTTAACCACAGTGTTATTGAAGAAGCCGAGATGCTCACCCGACTTGCACCAGGTCCCATATCCAAGACTCAGGGAAGAAAGAGCGGACTGTTTTTACTGGTTCAGCATCCGTAACATAGTCCACTTGAGGAGAGCTAGGCCTACCTAGTGTCCCGTATATACTTTGTCTACTAAGCTGAATACCATACCCACCACGTAGACCTTAAAGAAAATAGTAGAAAGTTAAACAGCAGAAAATACAGATAGTGATACAGATAATTATTAGAATTTTGACAAATATTTGGTGTGACACTTAACAGAAAATGATTAAAATGTTGACGTACCTCTATGGTATTCTTTTCCCTTGAATCTGAGGCATCTGGGCAGCCGTAAGACCAAGTTTGTGGCCATTTTCAGTCCTACATTCTACACAATCCAAAAACGAACAACATTAAACATTACAGTTATTACAACAAACAGTTATGTTTTATGAGTATTCACAGGTTTATTCTATACAACATTATTATTTATATTGTATAGCTGTTGTTTAAGACAGTGTTTCTCAGTCCAGATCCTCAGGACTCACTGCCCTGCATGGATGTGTTCCTACTCTGACACGCCTGATTAAGATTAATGAACTTCCTCATCAAGATTTTTGCAAGCCTGTTATGAGCCATTCATTGAATTCAGGTGTGTTAAATATCACCATTCCCTTTAAAACAAATATCACTCGGGTTGCCTCTACAACATGCAGAGTACCTGGACTGAGAAACACTGGTCTAAGATATACCTCAAAAACTCTGTGGGCATCATTTGTGTCTTCTCCAGGATATGGGTATGGCAAAACATATCTTTTTGGTCTCACATGTAAACAGTTTATGTGATCTTGAACCTCATGCGGGACATGAGACACCTTCCTGACAGGTAGCACGTGAAATATCTGAAAGGCAAAACAAGGTTCGAAGTTAAAAAGAGACAAATATTGTTGTGTGGAGTTCTGACAATTGAACAAAATGCTTAGAAGGTCTAATGTCTTCTATCTTTCTCTCCTGAGGACACTAAGACACAAAGATGCCCCAAATTTCTATTTTTAGTGGAACGACCACTGTATAAATTTTGGAACTATACACCAGAGCTTCGGAGCTTGTTCCACTGTCCCTGAAACATCATAAATTAAGCAACCATTACAATGACAGGAGTAACATTATATTTCAAATACTTTTGAAATTTGTCTGTTATTCTTAATTATAACTTATTTTATTTTAATATTTTGTTACTCCTTTTTATGCTAGATTGAAATGCCTGATAAAATTTATCTTTTGCACCAATGTGGTGCTGTTTTGTTTTCTGTATTTGTTTGGTTTTTGATCCCATTATGTTTTCACACTTTTACACGGTATTCAGCTTTCCTCTGTATTATTATTATTGTCATCTTTGAGAGTTTGTTGTTTCATTTGCATAATAAAAAACAACTTTGAGCCACAATCAACCTTAGGAGTTTCCTGCACTTTATCAACAGTGTGGAACTTAAATTCACAAGATGTTCAATCCCATTGTCGTTTCATGTTTCCTAACAAACAAATGAATGCTGCGTACATCAAATCAAACGTCAGCATATAGGAAGATTTGCTAGTTGTGTTTGATCTTCCTAAATCTTTTGTGATTATCTGTCAGTGTGACAAACATGCAGAACACATGCAAAACTCATATTTAAAGACTCTTTCCTCCATTTCGCCTGCAAGTGTGAAGCGTTGCACACTCGCTGTTTGAGGGCTGAACGGTCTATTCGCCCTCCACTCTACGTGGTTTGCAACGGCCCACATTAGCCCTCCATGCAAACGGAGGGTTAGTGTGTAGTGGTCATTTGGTATTGAGCCCAAATGTAACTGCAGCTGATACCAGCAGTTACCTTCTCTTCATTTAGTGTCTTCCCAGGCTCCTTGATGAGAACGCTCTGATCAATGGCACTTAAACCACACAGAGAGTCTGGCTGAGCTGTCAGCTGCATTTTGGTTTGCTCTCCTGGGACAGCTGATGATCGGGAAAACTCCAGCGACACCTGGGACACACAAAACACAGCATTCATAATTTACTGATATAAGAAAAAAACTTACTTCCTACTAAGTCCTATTGGAACACAAAAACAACTGACTTAAAGACAGAAATAAATCAATAAAAGAGGAAATATAAATAAAAATGAAATAATAAAACAACATGAAAGCAGTTTGTTTCATTCTTTCTTTCATATATTGTTATTAAGGCTGTCAAAATTAACACGCTGCTGGCAGGAAATTAATTTATGTAATTAACTGTGTTAAATTTTTAAAACAAATTTAGTGTATATACAGCTTCCGCCATTTATGACGGTGAGACATGGAGGTGATCAGCTATAAAAAGTTTGGCTGGCTAGTTCTACGGATGGATTTAAAAGAGTCACACTCGCAGGGGATGAGGATCACTTGCACTTTTCTTGCATTTATTTATTTTTTTATTTATTTTATTTTATTTTTTTTTGAAGAACTTTTCGCAGAGTTTTGCACAAACGTCTCTGTTCTGGTCCTCTCAGTGTCTGTCCAGCGCAGCATGGCAGCCTCCTCCTCTCCTCCCTCTCCTCTCTGAATCATGACCGCTGTTTGTGATCAACTGATTTTTCTGTCCCTGGTATCATCTCTCTTGTTGTGATTACTTATTAGTCAAGTGAGAAGGAGGAAACTAGCAGTTCATGGTTCACACCAGCACAGATTTACCCCAAACAATTTTTTTCGGACGTACTAGGAAAAGTAGGCAACATTTATCAGTCTCATGTTAATCAGACCAGTCACAGTTTATTCTCTTGTTGGGAATAAAATATAGTTATGAGATTTGTAAATCACTGCATTATGTTTTTATTGATATTTTACAGAGCATCCCAACTTTTGTGGAATTGGGGTTGTTCATCTAGAAAATTTGAATGCAGAGATTCTGGTAACTTGTTAAATATCATAGTTTCCCTCATGGTTCCACTTGCCTTCTTCTTCCACTGACCTTATTCCTGAAGCATTTCTCAGTAGGGACGTCGGCACTGTGAGCAATCACATTCATGCTGGGAAGGATGGCATAAGCCACAATCTGGACATCCGGAGCCATGTCTGGGGATACTTCAAACTTGAACGACACTTCTCCTTTATTCACTAGAAAAGCAAACCAAGTCTGATATTTTTATATTCTTTGATATTCATTGTCCTAAACATCAATCCAGAGTTTAATAAAACTTTCCTTGATCCTTTAAATTTCAGAAAGAAGAATACCACACAAGTTGCTTTTTACCACTTTGATTATCTTGAATTTGGAACTGTTTTTGTCCTTGCGTGATGATGGCTCCTCTGGATAAGACCTGTGGAGGTTGATATAAGAAAAGTAAAACATAAAAATTAGTAAAAAGGACACTTTAACCTAAATCCTCTTTGTTTTTTCTATAATTCTAGTGAAATATATTTGGAAGTTTATGGAAATGTTCTTTTTTAAAAAAAAAAAAAAACTGGCTCCACCACATCCATGTTTTAAACACACAGTGGCGTAAACGTTAGTTTGAAACATTTGTTTTAAAACTATTTTAAATCCATCAGATGATTGTTTTTCACTGAATGTGTTGAGGAAAAAAACGGAGACAATTACTGAATGCTGTAAGTTGTTTGTTTGCCACGACCCGCCCTGGATAACGTTAAACTGGGATCAGAATGATTTGTTCGCTGTTTTCAGACCCATTATAAATAATGTGGTTTTACTGGGTTTGTTTTTAGAAAAATAGGTTACAGTTGTTTCTGTTTTAGTAATGTTGGAAATATGTGTTGGCCCTGTAAGTGCTGAATCTAAATGAATCCAACCATTGTTAAAGGTTTTATTTTTATTGCAGTTTATTATGCAGTTTACAGGTTTAATGTTAAAATTTTCTGTATTTATTTTATATTAAGGTATTTGAATGTTTTTTGTGATTACGAGGATTTTTTGTGATGCCCAAGTGTGTGATGTCTTCCCCTACAAACTATTAGAATAGAAAAGTTTTACTTTGCTGGTCAGATGTATTTTGGTTCACATTTAAAACTGTTTAAAGTATTTTATATGTTAGGGACAGATTTACTCTTTTGAATAGGTTTCCTTGTTCATCTACAGGTTTCCAAATTCAGTAAAACAAAGAAATTGTCCAGATCCATTTGATTTGAATCAGGTGTGTTGCAGTAGATAAACATTTAATACCTGCAGGACAAAGGCCTTTAAGGAGCGGAGTTGGCTGTCCCTGATCTACACAATATTATTTACTGTTATTTGCAACTTTTGTAAGTATACATTTAATTTTTCATCTATTTCTTTTTAATAGTTTTATTTCAGTGTTTTAATTGTTGTGTCCTTTCATGTAGAGCCCTGTGTGCAAATATTTTTTAATGCCGCTCTCACCCACTAAAGTTGAGACCATTACTGCTTGGTTCTGCATAATTTGTGTCCCTCCAATTCATATATAGGCTGTCTATAAGAATTTATATGCGCTTTTTCATTAGAAACATTTCACTCCTTGCCCTACATGCAAAAAATTAAAATATATTTAACATAAATCTCTCAGTTTTTTAATTACTATGTTCATGTAGACTGAGGTTAGAAACTATAAGATGTCTAATCAGCAGCAGTTAATATTAAAAAGACAAAATCTATTAAACAAATATTGCATTGGGTCCCAGTTCTAATGCAGGGCTCTGCTTTATAAAAGACTTTGGATTGATTTTGCTCATTTGATAAAGTGTTAAACAAATTAAATATAATAAGTAAATAAAATATAACTGTTTTCTGAATTATTGAGAGAAGGTGACAACAAATGTTGAACATACAGCCAACGTTACACGGCTAACCAGTGTGTGAAATATGGGTGGACATGGAACGAAGGGCAGCGAAATTAGAGGGTTTGGTGAGTAACCCTGAGTTACCTGTAAAAACATACCTACACTTCTGTCCGTTCATTTCAAGAACACAGGAACTGTTGCACTTGTGTTAATTGGTTCATCTTTGGTCTTTCTGTGTTTACTCTGCAATATGAATCAAGCTTAAAGCTTTTATTTCCTCTGTAAGACTTTATGTTTTGACAAAGGACTTTTTGTTCTTGTTATACAAATTAAATCCTGTTTTTAAAGTAAATATCTTCAATCATTTAAAATCTGTAAATAGAGTGACATTGGATATTGCTTAAATCTGTTTTAATCCCTGTATTTCACGCACTGATCCTAATCAAAGTTAACAATGATCCTGCTGGACATTGCATTTGGAGAAATATGTTGACTGGCCACCCCACACCATCTGACATTGCAGTACTCATTACAACTAAAAGTGACATGAGACCTGGACCTGCAAATAATGATTAGTTCTTCTTCTGATATTACTCTGTTCAAACAAACAGAAAAACCTCCTCACCAGGTACGTCACATAAACAGTGCCCTGTTCTTCTTTCACTAGAGTGTATCTGATGGAGATGTCCTCTTCTTTGCCACAAGGAAGTGGTTCATCCTTCTTCTTCACCTCCAGAGAGCTTACTGTTGTCGTATCAGGGGAAGGAGGAACGGACTCTGACAGCGATTGCCTGCTACCCTCATAAAAAGCAGTTCTGTATCCAGGGTATAACAGCGTTGGTGTGTTGCCCACCTGGTTTAAGGAATAAAAACAATAGAATGAGCTCATAGCGGTCGATGTAGGAGGAAGCTGTGACATGACTTTAATATGTTCGCTCAAACTCTGTAGTTATACTTTTTTTACTTACATGGAGTACAACATTCTCACTGAATTCATTTGTACTTAATGAAAATGTGGCCACTCCATTGCTGTCAGTAGTGATATTCTGCAGCCTGCGTGCAGACCGAATTTCCCCCACAAACAAGAACAACGGCATGTCAGGAATGGGCATATCATTGTAGTTAACAGCCTTAACCTGTTAAAAGCAGAATAATGTATTGCTAAGACAACAGATATCAGATGCACTGTGCAGTACAAGTCAGTGATGGCAGGAGCTCTTCTGTTGTTTACTCAGGCAGTAAATAGCACTAACACTAAACAAGATAAACAAGTATCAGCTGGGACCATGCAACAGAACAGCTGCAGAAATAGGGCAGTAGACTATTATTCAATAACGGAAAACACAAGCTTGAAATGAAAATGATAAATAAACATTTAAATAGCAAAATGGGGGGATTTTTATATCAAACTGGACTTTCCCATATTTTCTTTTATTTTTATTTACTCCACATGGCCATGTTCTTCTGTTTTGTTTTGTTTTGTTTTTTGTTTGTTTGTTTTTGGTTTTTTAACAAAAAAATGCCACTTTTACAGTGACAGTTCAACAATATAGTATAGAAATTCTTGTATAGTTACTCTCTTTCCTAAACTGTGGTACCATTAAACATTACATCCAAGTATTATAAAAAACAAGATAGAAACAAAACACAAATTAAACCAAGAATCAATTTGAAGACAAATATTTACAGATTTTAAGTGCTTATTAATCTTTTAATTTTAATTAATTGATTTCTTTTTCATATTATTAGGGTCCGAGCCATACAAAGTATGGCAAGGCCCTATTGTTCCTGAAATGTTTATTATTCTCCTAAGCATTTCGACGCCAAATTTGACCCCCTAAACACCCATGAAAAGTTGTGAAACTTGGCACACACGTCAAGCCTGGTGAAAATCGGATATTATAAGGTCTGCATACTATTCAATGCAAAATTGGCTCAACAGCGCCACCTAGAGTCACCAAAAATCACCACATGAATGGGGCCCAGGAAGTCTACTTCAACGTAGGAAGACGAAACTCGGCACACACGTGTACCACCCCGTGTTGACCAAAAAACTCAATGTCACACCTGTCGCCATGGCAACGGGGTGCCCGCCATCTTGGCATGTGCGGCCATTTTTTTGCCATTTTTCCCACTTTACACACATCGTATTTGAACGAACTAGTCTGAGGGGATTCGTGCGATTGACTCCAAACTTGGTGGGAAGCTTCCTGACAAGTTGGGGACCAAACGCTCCTCAAATCTTTCTAATAGCAGAAAGCATGTTACCGTGGCAACAGACGGAAAAACGCCATGAAACACGGTTTGCTCATATCTCCACAGAAATACATGGGATCTCCACCAAACTTGACAGTATTCATACGTGTGACACCCCAAGTCCAGCAAAGAAGTCAATCAAACACCTGTTGCCATGGCAACGGGGTGGCCGCCATCTTGGATCTCATTGCCATTTGAACGAACTAGTCTGAGGGGAATGGTCCGACCGACTCCAAACTCGGTGGGGACCTTCCTGACAAGTTGGGGACCAAACGCTCCTCAAATCTTTCTAATAGCAGAAAGCGTGTTACCGTGGCAACCGATGGAAAAACACCTCGCCATTAAACACGGTTTGCTCATATCTCTATAGAAATACATGGGATCTGCACCAAAGTTCACAGTATTCATACCTGTGACACCCCAAGTCCAGCAAAGAAGTCAATCAAACACCTGTTGCCATGGCAACGGGGTGGCCGCCATCTTGGATTTCACTGCCATTTGAGCGAACTAGTCTGAGGGGATTCGTGCGACTGACTCCAAACTTGGTGGGAAGCTTCCTGACAAGTGTGGGGCCAAACGCTCCTCAAATCTTTCTAATAGGGAAAAACCGTGTCACCGTGGGAACCGACGGAAAAACGCCTTCTCGCCATGAAACACGGTTGCTCATATCTACACAGGAATACATGGTAACTGCACCAAACTTGACAGGATTCATACACTTTGGGTCCTTAATGCATTACAACACCTGTTGTCATGGCGACATCGGGTGGCGGGGTCCAGGCAGCTCGGACCCGATGGATGCCGCTTGCGGCTTTAATTATACTTGTAGCTTATTTTTGCATTTGGCATTTATTGCCCCTTTTTTGTAGCACTTGTTTACGGTGAACTGCCAGGTTCTCTTGTCCACCACGTTTCATTGCATTGTTGATGGCATGTTACCGTGCATGGCAAATAAATGGATGTGAATCTTTAATTTCTGAGTTATAGTCATACACATATATGCCAATGTATACATACTAGTTACTTACAGCACCAGTCAAAAGTTTGGACAAATTTTTCCATTACATTTAGTGTGTAAATGTGTCCAGACTTTTGACTGGTAGAGTATACATATTATACATAAAGAGATTTTTCTTTGCTTTTCTCTTAATGCATTTGGGTATTACAAATGCCACTTTTGGACATTATGGAATATCCTGAAGATCTCTTTGTATTGTTAGCTTTTAGAGAAATAAAAAGAGATTGTGTGGAAAGTCATCTACCTCCTAATGTTTCATGTGAAGCATTTCAGTTGTCTTGTACATGAAATGTACTATACAAATTCATTTGCCTTGCCTTGCTTTTGGCACCAGTTTCCAGTTATTAAAACATATTATAAATGAGAAAAAATGTTAAATATGGAACACAGGATATGATGGCAGTAAAATGTCTTCTTCTTTCTGAAGACATAGCATAGTGCTTCTCACAATTTTGTGACTTTGCTGTTTACTAATTGACTCAATTCCAAGCTTGTTTTCTGAATCTAAAAGATGTTATACAATAAAAAAAAAAACATCTACCAATACTCCTGGTACTCCTGACAGATGATAAAACTTACTTTTCCTTTTAGATCTGATCCTCGTTCATAAAACGTGGGAGTGTCAATAAAAGACAGTTTTCCAATTCTATATGTGAGTCCGATGTTCGTCCTTTGTAGGAGTGAAATACCTGAAAATGAGAAGGATCATTGTTATAACAGTCTGCATATTAGTATTATTATTTGACAAACCAATCATTTTAATAGAAAAATATTAAACAAATAAACATGCCTGTCCCATCCTCCTCTGCTGTAGCACTGACGCCCAGCTTATCCATCAAAATCTTTTGGTCAATTCTGGTGAAGTTTGACATCCTGAATCCGAAAGTGGCACAGCCTGTATTGTTAGCCTAAAATAAGTATAATAATATGACATATAGTTATACATGAGTGTAATTATTCCTTTTTAATCTCTTTAGCACAATGACACATGCCATCCCACCTAATACCAGAATGACAGAAACACCTCACATCGCCACATCACAACAATTTAACTATCTTATTTAAACCTGTCAAACATCATCTACAGCAGTGGTTTCCAACCTAGAGTCCCTCACAAAAGGCACAAGGGGTCCTCAAGGCTTTGACTGTTCAAAGCCAGTGTGATTTCAAATTAAGGCCATGTCCACACAGAGATGAGTTGAGGTGTATTTGCTTAATTGCATTTTTTTTTAACATTTGGGTGTTTCATTCAAATAGAACCAGTGTTTTGGGAGCCTGAAAAGACTTTTTGCCATTTAATTATTGAGACATGTCTGTGAAACATCACAATGCAGATGATTCCTTCTTATTCTGAAAAAGAAAGAAAAACGTAAGTCTATATGTTAGTAACAAAAGCCTAATACCAAGCATGGTGAGTGGGGGGGTCTCCTGCTTTTTGGTAGTTGCATGAAGGGGGTCCTCAGGGAAAATAGGTTGGGAACCACTGAGCTACAGCACACATTCAAATAGCCATGAAATAAGAACAGTCAAAGGGATAAAACAAAGGCACTGAGACTTCAGCTTAAATGTATAATTATTAATGTATTAATCTTCTAAAACACTAACTAGTGAATGGGGAATGTGTTGTCAGCATTGCCTTTGTTTTCCTTTGCTCCTCTGCTCGTAAATATCGTGTTGTTTCCTGGCAGTGCAGAAATATCTCACCATGTGTGTTTTTTTTTGCGGATTCTACTTCACTCACATGCTCCTATATTTATAAGTTGATAATTTTCCAGTTTCCTTTGTGTTATCTTTCCATTATCACTCCATGCAGAATGTGCTCTATCACTGAGCCTTATGTTTCTGCTTGTTCTGTTACCTTCACTCAGTTTCAAATCCAATCTAACCTATTTTTGTGATGAGGATACTTTTTCAGCTCCTCCATGCTCCTTATTATCAGTACCTTAGCCTCTTCTGGTGATTCATTAAGTTCGATAAAAATCTTGCAGTTTCTTGTTCATGTGCTCTGGATTTTTGTCATTCTTCTCAGGTAAGGTGCTTTTTTTTACAATATCCACTTGATCTTTGTCAGATGTTCATTGTCAACATCTGTGCCTTTGAGCATCCTGCCCTGTTTGAGAAGTGTATCCTGCTGTTAACAAAGCTCAGTATAACAGCTGGCTAGTCATTGTTGTTTCTTCTGGGTAGCTGGTGGCAAGTTTCAACCTAGTTGTAATCCAGAGCAATTCCTTTTGACTGCAGAAGTGTTGCTACTTGCTGCTCGGTTGAACTTTTATCCAGCTCACAGTTGGATTCCCCAGCATCGCCCGCTGTCACCGCCCTTGCATAGAACTGTGCTTTAATTGATAGTCTGCTGATCACAATACCATTCATTCGGGTGTTCATAATAAGTCATTTTCAAGTGATTAGTTAATGATGAAGTGATCATTTACAAAACTTTACAGAGCATTAACAAATGATTAATAAAAAAAATGTAGTAATAGTTCATGTATGTTTTGTAGATTCACTCATAAATATTTTTCAAATGATTAGACAATGATATAAACTAATCATTTACAAAACATGATTATATGATTACAAATGATAATAAGAAATATCCTAACAATTTATTTGTATCTATATCTGTAAGTTTGCAGTTGTAAGCTGATCTGTTACAAAGCACAAAATGGAACTATGTGAACTGGTTCTATGTCTCACGGAAGATCACAACACTGTAAATTGTAGTTAGTAAACAAACTGTAGTTAGTATAGCATGTTCGCAATCAGAAAGGACATATTAGTTTATCAAGTGTGAGTTTTTGTAGAAAGATGAGACCATAACCATGGCAACTCTACCTTATTTGTTTTTGTGTCACATAGGCCCCTGAACTCGACTACTTCCATTTCTGGAGGGCTATTCAAGGCACCATAATAATGACGTGGGGGAGGCCGGCACACCTCAACTGTAACTGTACTTGGCACAGGCTGTCCATATGTGTACCTAATCAATTGTGAGAACAATAAAAAAAAATCAATGAATCATTCACTTAAAGAAAATTTATTTCAAACTGCCTGAAAAACCTGAGTTTTTACTTACTTTGCACATACTTCCACATCAAATTCTTCCTGCCCCATGCTTAATTCTTCTTTTACATTTAATGTTACCTCAAATTTGGGTAAAACTGGAGAAAAACCAAACAAGTTATTGTTTATACCTGGTAACAAATGGCCTGGATATTCATTCAGAAAGCAACTCTAACTTACCATACTTTTCTACCTTGAAGTCTTGATATAATTTATCTTCACCCACTGAAACAATGATCCTGTAAATTCCTGGTCGTGCCTCAGAGCTCAAATCATAGGAAAGCTGCAGTATTTTACTGTTGGATGATTCATTCAGCCACTGTCCAATTCGGTTGTTGTAATGATCCTGTCCAGTGAGACAAATCAGATATAGATGCATTAAAAAAACAAACTGGGAGATAAAAACTAGTTTCAGAGTTGTTTCAAAAACTCTCCAGCCTGTGGTGCAAAACTTTGCCACACTTACACTTTTTGACTCTTTAGTGGGACCAACATCCCAGCCAGCTAAGGAAACCAAAGTCTTTTTTACCCTGCTGAGTGACTTCAGTTCATTAATCAAATAATTTTAGCCCAGAAATTTTTACATGTCTTGGTGCTTTGACTGTATTAGACTGTAAAAAATCAAAAAGTCAAAATGGTAATATTCTGGCAGCTGGGGCACCAGAAAAACATCGTGAAATATAAGAAAAAAACTAAATCATAAAATTACATTCAAATACAGTTTATAACTTTACTTTTACATGGGATCTTTTGGTATATTTCTGCCTTTTAATCTTTAACAAAATATGTTAGCAAGTATAATAACAGATAAATTACCTAAAATACAAAAAACTGCATGAGTACAAAACATTAGTGTAAATTACTTTTATCGCGCAAAACTACTATTATTAAATAGTTATGGCATAGTTATTGCAATCACATTGTCTAGGAGACTTTCTGATGGTATGTTATCACAACCCTCCCCCAAGCTCCAATGATGTCAATTTTAGCATCGATCCATCTCTGCATAACACCCTTTACAGAATACTTCCACTTGATCTGATTCAGATTAATAGGAATCTAAAAATAAAACAGTGTAGTCAAAATGACCACTTGTATATCATATTTCCTTTGTTTATTCTAAACCACAAAACTTTATTCGCATAGTTTCGGGTGAAGTCAGGGACCAGCAATCCTTTATGATTTTATTTGATTAAATTATTGCTAATTTTATAACTCGTTGCTGTCGGGCAAAATGTTCAAAATTCGTGATTTTTGTTTTCCTTCATAAATCAGTACTATTGGTCACCCTTTATGTCTGTCTGTTGTTTTATAAATATTTAACCAAATATATATGATTAAAACACAATACAAAGTTTGATGACATTATGTCCAGTTATTACAAAACCATACAGTTTTTTTTTTCATTTTTTGAAAAATGACAGTTTTGGAGATAGAAGGTTTGCACCCGACAGCAGCGAACTGTCAAAATGACCATTTTGGTCATTCTTCAATAAAGATTTAGCTCAAAGATAGAGGCTACAGTTCCTTGGGCCTGGGGCCCTTTGCTGCAGGTCTCTGACAGAACTTTTCTGCTTAGCTACTACTGAAAAAAAGGCCATTGGAGCCCAAAAGTCCTTAAAAAACAAAAAAAAAAAAACAAACAAAAAAAAAAAAAAAAACAGGTGATTAAGAAAATGTAAAGTAGTAGGAATGGTGCATGGCCTGTGTCTGGTTGCAGGGTACGGCCCGGGGGCAGGAGGGGTGTAGGGGTTTGAAGGAGGGTTGAGTGGGATTCGGGGGATTATAGGGGGAGGTGCTGGGGTGTGAGACAGGGATGCTTGTATGTTGTGTGTGTGTCTATGCTTTGGATGATGTTTGTGTGGGTGTGGGGGTATGTTTGTGTGCGTGCAGTAGGTCAGAAAGGTTTATCTTTGGTTTGTTTTGTTCTTTTTAATAATCAATTTCTTTTGTTTGTTTTTATTTGAACAAATTGTACATATAAAATTGTTTGATGATAAAAATCTATTGTTTGCATTGTGTATTCATCGTGCCAGCAATCTAATCCATATATGCTAATCAATAAATCCACAAGTCAATAAATCAAACATTTTAAAGCATTTGTGTTATTTCAGAGCAAACTCTATTATTGTGCACAAGGGGCAAACATGGACAAAAATGTGTTTGAATTAGTTTATTTTCTTACCTCAAGTGTGATGATGTCATACTGTGAAAGAGAAATAGGGAGAGAAAAAGATTTATTACAGGGCATATTGCTTTACTTTGCTATTTTTTCTTTGCTTGAAAAAATGGCCAAAAAAATTTTTTTTTGCTTTAGCTGCAGTTCACTGCTTGTTTTTAATTTTCAAGATGTTGCAAAATAAAAAAAAAGTCACAATCAAAAACAAAAAACAAAAAAAAAAAAGCTTTGGTAAATAGACATAGACTAAAGAGGACCTGACTGTACTATTGATCCTTTAGTGGAAGCAGATTGATTATGGACATAAGGCAAAATCAGTTAAATAGTGTGGCTGAATTTTCTGGTGGCCACAAGTTATTGGATAACTGATAACAGATATCAGGGCTACAACCTTTTTCAATTTTTTCCACCCAGTGTTTTCTGCATCTTTTGCTTTCCACACTGTATTTGTGTACACAACAAAAGTTTGTTGAAACATTCCCGATATTCTGACTGCAGAATAAAAGAAGATAACTAATGATTTACAGATACTCACCAGCTGACTAACGGGTCTAAACTTGGAGTCCAGTGTGACAACTCTGAAATGCACTGAGATATTCACAGAAAGCAGATGAAAGCTGTACATTTTATCCACAGTTGTATAAATTGGAAATTACTAAATAAAACCTTTTGTCCTCAGAAAACACCCCAAACATGTAGCTGCAACCATTTTTAACTGTTTGTAAAATAGATAAACCTCTAGAAATGTTTTCGTCACCATCAGCTCCACAGATAATCAGGTCATAGTTACCTGTTTGTCCAGGGAGGTAGATCGGTTTATCTGTTTGGACAAACATTCCTGGCTTGTAGACTTTGATCATGATTTTCCTGACTTCTTTTGAGTGAAATGTGGCCCCTCTTACAAACACCTCAAGGGTCTGCACCTCTTTAGTTTTCACCAAAGGAACCTTTGACAGATAGATATTTTTTTAAATGTAAAGATCATTAATTCATGCAGTGAAAGTTTTCTTTTTCTGTGTTATAATCTTGGCTTTAAAAATAAACATTTAAAAAAGAAAAAAAAAAAATTTTAAAAATGAGCAAATTAATCGGAGACACTCTTAGGATCTGACCGGAAACAGAATGCACTCATGAAACTCTTCACTGGATGTCTTCTCAAGAAGAGTTGTGTTCATGTCTTGGGACCTCAAGGTGACAGTCATGACCAGAGTCTCGCTGGGCTGCCGGAGACTTGCACAGAACCTGGTCTCAGCTCCAGCTTCAAGAACTGCAGGAATGGCCACCATATAATGTCTACACACAGACAGGAGCACACATTTAGGAGTAACTGACATGAAGTAATAACCTCATTCATTTAAACAATCTAAAAATGTTCAATTTGACAAATTTCTTTGATTAACTTACGGTTCAGCTGATGCTAGATTAACACACATCCAACACAAAAAGACACACAGTGTCCATGACTGTGTTCCAAGGAGACCCATGACTGACTACGATGATAATCAAAGTCAGCGTCTGTTAAATATCTACTGATAAGAGAAACCCACCCCCAGTCACAGTCCAGTCACACTTATTTGACTTCCTGTTGCCTTTCTATCATCTCCAACTAGTCTGCCAAGTTTCCTCTGACCTCTGACATCAACAAGACATGTTGGTCCAGACAACTGCTGCTCACTGGATATTTTCTCTTCTTCAAACCATTCTCTCGAAACCCTAGAGATGGTTGTTTGTGAAAATCCCATTTTCTGAAGTACTCAGACCAACAACCATGCCACGTTCAGTCACTTAAATCCCCTTTCTTCATCACTCTCAGTTTGAACTTCATTTTTGACAATGTCTACATGACTAAAAGTGTTGAGTTGCTGCCATGTGATTGACTGATTAGATGTTAACAAGCAGTTAAACAAGTGGATCCCAGCCAACACGCATTATGTGGTGCCCAGATAGGTAGCAACAGGTCTGATAATTGTGTCCTCAGTTTCCATGGTGGCCGCAAACGTGTTTAGCCAGATGGGTTAATGAAGAGCCCTGGATGGGCCCCAAACCGGACACAGATGGCTGCTGCAGGCCTTATATTTGGGGTTCTGTAGGGATACCCAACTGGGGCCCAGTGAAGTTTGTCCTCAGTATCCATGGTGGCCCCAAGTCCAATTGCCTTGATGGGTTCATGATGGGTTTAGCTTTATTCTAACCTTGTTTTACCAGGACTGACAATTTCATTCAGTTTTGGGTTAACATAGGTTTAGAGCCACAAATACAAATCTTATGCATTTGCAGCTTATCAAAGCTAAACATCCTCCTATCAGCTTACATGAAGCTAACCATAAGTCTAATATTTCTACTCCTACCCCCCCACCACCACCCCCCTATCCTGACCAGCATCCTAACATACAGAACGGTGGTCTGTGTGCCATATTTTGCTTGACAGATTTGCTCTACCAAGGGAGATATGTTATATACATGGCTGCCCTTGATATTTTTATTATTTTTATTTTAATGTTATTTTCTTTAGTCTTTATATGTCAGTGCCGAACCTGACAGGGAGAAAGAGAAAGAGGGGAAAAAAAACTTTTACTGTGAATATGTTATGGATATTCAATGCAATGAAAACAACTGAAAAATTACTAAAAATCTGCATTTAATAATCATATCTGTATTTAAAAACATTACTTAATTCGTTATTATTTTTAATCATTTTTAGCATTCTGGCCATTGCTCTAGAGTGGCAGGCTGCAGACCTCTGATTTAGTGTAAACCAATATTTACTGCACTTACTTCATATTGCATATGGTAGGTCTTCTTTTGTTCTGACCTTTTGTTCATAACAATGCGATCAATCGCAATTAATCGCAACATTTTATGCAATTAATCACGATTAAAAATTTTTAATCATTGCCCAGCACTATTTTATATTGATTTAATTTAATAAGAATATCAATTGTAAACACATTGGAATTTGAAATAACTTATTTTTCTAGCAGCATTATACTTAAGGCTCATTTATGCTCAATGCAGAAATTACCACCAGAAATCGCAGGGGCAGTGCTGAGCAGAATAGCTGACATGCAATCAGGCAAAGAAACAAACCGAGAAGAAGAAGAGAATCAGGAAGGAAACAAAAAGAAAAAGAATAATGACAAAAACTGTAGAAACTGCACAAGCCTTTAAAGAAACACTATATGTGGATGTTTAGGGGGTGTTCTGTGGTTGGAAACAACTTTATAGGCATTACTGCTGCTAAACAGTGTCTGAAACTGACATCGGCTCAAAGCTGTCAACTCTGAGCTTAGCGCTGCCTGCTGTGGAGGAGTTGACTCAACAACCATGGCAACAAAAAACATGCATGAAAGTATGAGGACTACAACGTATGGCAATGTTTGAAATGGATGTTGCTATTTCATGAACATAAAGGGGGAATAAATGGACCTTTACGGTATGCAAGTTTTGCAACAGTGCTCTTTAAACAGCGTGGGATGTTTGATTTAGTCATACAAACAAATGGTGACCTCGTTACAAGGACCAAAGATGACTTTTCTTTATTGAGTAAACCACTGGATGAAGGAGAGTTTTCACCAACATGATACTCTCCATAAATATTAATCTGGGACCACAACATGGTTAAAAAAATAATAATAATTCTTCATCAAGAGGTTACTTAGTCTTAGCATCCTTGGTTTTATTAAATTAAGCTATTGCATGTAACCATGTTTTGGGACGATAATTTAGCCTTCTGAGTAATAACAGTACAGACACTGAATCATATAAAACATCTGACCATCCACAGGATAGCATTCCATTGTTTTAGTTAACATTAAAATAATATACACTGCTCCAGGCAACTTGAGACACAACAGGTCATTGTGCAAACAGATGATGCTATAACCCATAAATACATTGATCCAAGAATGATCAGCTATTACTGGCAACCTGCATCCAAACTGAATAATAACATGTATCATGTTTGCGTAACTCATCTTAATGGGAAAAGAAGCTGTGTGTGTTCCTTCTTTTCGTTTAAACATTCACAAAGATGAAGTACAAAGGTGCTTGTAACTGAAGCCAGCATCTGGTCAGAGGTGACAAAGTTTGTTTGATCTTACTGCAACTGTTTTAAAGTTTGAGCTTTTGTCTTGTTTCACATGTTATTTAGGAATAACCATGGGGATAATCACTGTAAAATATATACAGTTTAGTTTTTGGGTATATATCGGGTGGTTCAGTCTTTACCCAGAAGTCTTTTATTTGGGAGAATCAGAGAGTGATAGATTAAAGATATAGAATAAATAGATATTTATTCATAAATTTCTTAATTTTCAGTATCTGCTTCAACAGGGTCAGGGTTGCAGGGGGCTGTGGATCATCACAAATACCACTGAGTCGGAAGCGGGAACACAAAGGAGGTTTTGGCAAGAGATTGAGTTACCAGTCTTCCTAGCTAGACACCTCTCTTATGGTGCATTCAGTCCGGCATAGTTTGGTCCACTTCAAACAAGCCCTGCTCTGTATCACTCCATTATTTACTTGTGGCGAATTAGCCATTTTGGCCCTGGCCAATTAGTGAGCAGGCATTTCTTCCTCCTACTTTTTTTCTTCCTGGTTAGTAGTTGTTTTGGAAAAAAAAAATCCTCCCTAGCGAGCAGCTGTTGCAACTGTGTGACATTAATCAGTCTTATTGTGCTGACTGGATTTAGTATCATTCTCAGACTTGAGAAGGAGAGGTGAGACACTGCACAATGGCCCCACAAATACAGCTTCAGGATTGTGGTGGTTGCAAGTTGACATTATATCTGGTTTGTGATGCTATTTTGATGTGAACTACTTGAAGCAGGTGATGTGACAAAAGTAGTTGGAGGTAAAAAAAAAAAAAAAAAACAAGAGCTCAGGCACCAGTTTAATTTAAAAAAGGTGTGTGTGGGGGGGGGGGGGGGGGGGTTATTACAAGAAGTGACATCTTAAACTTATCTGCAGTATCTGTGAGGTCTCTCGGCCAACTGTAGACTTCCCCCTGGCTGTCTGTATCAGCCCTTCTTACAAAGAACATTTCTATTATCTGGAAAACACTATATATAGAGCCTCAAATTCACTGACTCTTAGCAAATGAAGAAATCTAATCATAAACCCATGCAATGCTGAGGATCAGACACTTCAGGATCAGTCAAAATCAAAATAAAATTTTATTTAAAATCACTTTTCATACATAAGTAGCACAAAGTGTTTTACATAATACAATGCACACAATGTCCGGTGATGCAATTTCAATAAGTGAAGTTTATTTATAAGCACTTTTAAAAGCAACATATGTTGACCAAAGTGCTGTACAATGTAAAAAAAACAAGTAAACAACACAAATCAGATATAGATGAAAGCCAGAAAACAACACAAAGACCTAAATATCAAAAATTCAGTCCAAGTTGAAAGTCAGGGAATAAAAGCAGGTTTTTAAATGAATTTTAAAAATATTCACTGTTGGTGAGGTCCTAATGTCGAGGGGAAGGCGATTCCACAGTCTGGGGCCAACAACACAAAAAGCTCGGTCACACCTGTGTTTTAACCGCGACCTCAGGAATTTCTGTTTATCAAATAAAAATATCAAAATTCACTTCTACATTTTTAACTGATGTGTTTTTTGATTGGTTGCAGGAGTCCAAGGATGGTCTGATTGACACACAGTTAGAAGGCCCTAAAAACAAGACTTTAGTTTTATCCTGATTACTTAAAGAGATTTTATGCTAACAGATTGCTCCAGTCTAGAAATGACAACACAACGGTCAACTTTATCAAAGGCAGCAATGAGAACTAAAAGAACTAAAATGGATGAGTCACCTGATCAAAAACAAAACAGGCCCCATGACAAAGTTGAGGGGGGCGGCCCGGAGGCCGAGCAGACAGCAGACTTGGTTCAGGGGGACTGCCCGGAGTTTTTATATTAAGTGACGTGTCTTTCACCTTTGTAAATACTTTTTTTCTCCTTAGAAAATTGGGTCAGGAATTGATAAGGGAATCAATAAAGAACCGGATCGATAGACAGAATTGATAATGGCACTGATGATAAAATCTTATCGATTTTATCAATATCAAACCCTAACTATTAAACACCATACTACAATAGAGTTTAATTCAGCAGTTTTACAGTTTTTTTTTTTGTTTGTTTGTTTTTTATTTTGTTTTGTTTGTTTGTTTTGTTTTTGTGTGTGTGTGTGTTGTTTTTTTTTTTTTTTTTTTTTTTTTTTTTTTTTTAGAGCTGGGCACGTTAACTAATTATTAACGTGTGTTATTGCATTTTATTTCTTTGTTTTAAATCATCTCCACTAATGTGAAAGTCGCAGGGGCAGTGCTGAGCAGAATAGCTGACATGCAATCAGGCAAAGAAACAAACCGAGAAGAAGAAGAGAATCAGGAAGGAAACAAAAAGAAAAAGAATAATGACAAAAACTGTAGAAATTGCACAAGCCTTTAAAGAAAGACTATATGTGGATGTTTAGGGGGTGTTGTGTGGTTGGAAACAACTTTATAGGCATTACTGCTGCTAAACGGTGTCTGAAACTGACATCGGCTCAAAGCTGTCAACTCTGAGCTTAGCGCTGCCTGCTCTGGAGGAGTTGACTCAACAACCATGGCAACAAAAAACATGCATGAAAGTATGAGGACTACAACGTATGACAAAGTTTGAAATGGATGTTGCTATTTCATGAACATAAAGGGGGAATAAATGGACCTTTACGGTAAGCAAGTTTTGCAACAGTGCTCTTTAAACAGCGTGGGATGTTTGATTTAGTCATACAAACAAATGGTGACCTCGTTACAAGGACCAAAGATGACTTTTCTTTACTGAGTAAACCACTGGATGAAGGAGAGTTTTCACCAACATGATACTCTCCATAAATATTAACCTGGGACCACAACATGGTTAAAAAAATAATAATAATTCTTCATCAAGAGGTTACTTAGTGTTAGCATCCTTGGTTTTATTAAATTAAGCTATTGCATGTAACCATGTTTTGGGACGATAATTTAGCCTTCTGAGTAATAACAGTACAGACACTGAATCATATAAAACATCTGACCATCCACAGGATAGCATTCCATTGTTTTAGTTAACATTAAAATAATATACACTGCTCCAGGCAACTTGTGACACAACAGGTCATTGTGCAAACAGATGATGCTATAACCCATAAATACATTGATCTGAGGATCAGACACTTCAGGATCAGTCAAAATCAAAATAAAATTTTATTTAAAATCCCTTTTCATACATAAGTAGCACAAAGTGTTTTACATAATACAATGCACACAATGTCCAGGGATGCAATTTCAATAAGTGAAGTTTATTTATAAGCACTTTTAAAAGCAACAGATGTTGACCAAAGTGCTGTAAAATGTAAAAAAAACAAGTAAACAGAGGCCGAGCAGACAGCAGACTTGGTTCAGGGGGACGGTCCGGAGGCTTAGTAGACATCAAGACCGGGCGTAGCTGTCGTGCAGCCTGTATTCCAAGAAGCTGCGCTGACTGAATCTCTGGAGGACTCAATATCCACACCACAACGAGCCCGAGAACCTGAGATGGAAGAGGAGCGATCTCCACAACCACAGGCGGTGGAGAAAAAGCGATGTCCTCGGCAGTGTAGACTGTAAGCGGCGGAGGAGGAGGGAGCTCGTCAGAAGCAGAGAACAAAAGCGGGTGACCAGAGACCCCCTCAGAGCTAGGGACCTCGAGCGATAGATAGATAGATAGATAGATAGATAGATAGATAGATAGATAGATAGATAAATAATAAATAATATCTTATTTTATTCATATAGTTTAATATATTTATAGATTTACAATACAGTTGCATCATTGTGTTTACATTTCCACCAATATGTAGTTTACATGTTGACAGGTGGACTGCTGGACATCAAATGACCAGCAGATGGCAGTACCACCAAATGAGTTATTAAATGGGGCCTCAAGTAATGAGACTTTTGGCGATGCAATTGTCTAGAAAGACTCAACACATTCACAGGGCTTCATTAAACATCACTAGGGAGAAGTGTCTTTCTTTCCAGACTCCTTAACAGCTGATAGGAGTCTGTAACAATGGCCTGTACCCTGCATGCTGACTTTATATTGTCAACCACAGTAACTGCAATATTCTTTGCTGTTTATTATCTATAATAAACTTGTTTCCTTACTGGGCAAATGACAATAAACACTTTGAATTTTACTTTTTACTGATAAAATTCTGATCCATACTAATAAAAATAATTGTAATCTTTTTTTTTTTTTTTTTTACTTCAATTACTGCAAAACAGTTTTAATGTCAATTTTAAAGTCATAGACGATTAAACTGCTTTTAAACAAATGTGTATTTCTTCATGCATTATAATAATTATGGATTTCATTTATATAGCGCTTTTCTAGGCACTCAGAACACTTTACAATGTATATCCATTATTCATTCAGTCCTCACTCATACTTGCTGATGGTAGGCTGCCTTGGGGTAGGCTGACGAAAAGGTGGCCTCTCCATCAGGTAGGCAGGCATCCTTGGCAAAACAGGAGTTTTGATACGTTAATGTCACTGTCCAATGTGCTGAATAGCACTGTCCAGGGTCCTGAACCTAAATGATTTTAATACCCTATATTACAAGTAATGCGGGAGACTCTAATCCCACGTATGGTAACCTTATTAAAGCAGATGTTTTGACTCCATAAATAAGAATTCTAGATGTCAAAATAATTTTTCAACATTATTTATATTTTTTATTTACTAATAGGTTTCACGTCCAGTGACATGGAGCCAGCGGACAGATGATTTTTAATCTGTTATTGGAGCGAAGCAGACACAAGACATGTTGTTTGACTGACAGCTCTCGTCAGCATTTATTATTTCTACATTCAAAATAAAGTATTTGACCACTAATAAAAAAACAGTGATACTTCACTTTTACTCACCTAAGTAATAGCATTATATTCTCTATCAAATCAGACTACAATCATTACATTAAAATTGCATCTGTGAATGTTAACCACAATTAGTAACATATTATTAGCATCACACTTGTTATGTCTAAACCATGTTAACACAGTACTTTTCATGGCTGCTTCCTTAATCTTTAGCCTTTGGTTAACTGAGTGCTGACCATGCCTGAAACACACACACACACCATATAAACAATTTTAACATGTCAAAACCTAAGCAAAGTCAGGGAGCAAGATTCTGTGAACTAGCTTAGCTTACCAGTGCACCGCTATTACACACGTATTAGCAATGCTACTGGATTTACTTAGTTGCATTTAACTTCAAAGTTGACACACCTTTGCTCTTAACGTCCCTTTACTCCCCAAGGGTTCATATTCACTATTAGTTGTGTGCTATTTAGCCCAACTGACCTGTTAGTGGAGCAAAGCAGACACAAGACATATTGTTTGACTGGCAGCTCTCATCAGAATGACGAGCCACCTGCTGATGTTACCAACAACACTCTCTCTACTGCAAACGCCCCCTGCTGGCTGGACATGATACTACACCCAATCAACCTAAATTTGAAATACAGAACCTTTTTTTTTTCTTTTTTTTTTTTTACCCTGTCCTGTCCAGCATCCTAACATACAGAACGGTGGTCTGTGTGCCATATTTTGCTTGACAGATTTGCTCTACCAAGGGAGACATGTTATATACATGGCTGCCCTTGATATTTTTATTATTTTTATTGTAATTTCATTTTCTTTAGTCTTTACATGTCAGTGCCGAACCTGACAGGTTCGCCCAGAACATATCACAAAAAAAAAACAATATAAACTACCACAGTACTACATAATACCAAAAGAAAAATGGGATGATGATGATATGAAAAATTACAATAGTCATCAAACGTACCTGCAGATAAACCAACACACAAAGATCAGCTATATCTAGTGCGAGGCGGATGGAGAGACAAGCACGTTTGTGAGCATGCACGTGTTAACATGCATGTGTGGCCATGCAACAAGGAGGAAATGTGTACCCGCAAGGGGGCAGCGATCACGCCGCACCCTGAAGCATACAGAACATTAATCCCACACTTTAGGCAATATTTCTTAGCAACCTAAAATAAATATTTAAAGACAATGTGACTACATTCTGTGTGGGTCACATGCTCCCTGATAAAATATAATGGCTCCCGCCATTATATAAACTTTTTTCCTTTATCCAAAATAAACAGTGAACAGATTTTGTACTTTAACATCTTGGTGCATCAAAGCAGGAACAGCATATGGCACCACTGTGTATGGAAGTGTTCGATATAGTGTATCATATGGTGTGTAGTGCGACAGTGAAACTGGTTGCAGTTCCCAAATTGGCAGAGTTTGTGTACCATAAGGTGCAAAGCATTGCCTGTACCCTGCATCTGGTAAGATGGGTGGCCAAGGCAGTCATAAGTCCATGTTTGTGGTGGTCTCCTTGTCCGTAAGGATCTTCTGACTGTCTCCTGCTGTGGAGAAGTCCTTCTGTTACTGTTGGTGTCACCCCTTGCTTGATCACATATATGTTCAGTAACACCATCAAAATAATGCTCATGGTGTGCAGACCGTGCATTATCCTCTCCCCTTCATTCATCTTCCTGTCCACTGAATTGTTCTTGTGCTGTCAATCAAAAGTCCTCTGTTATGTCTCTAGGCGGCAGTCTGGGTTCTTCTGTTAGCTTATGGAGTCCAACCTGCTCCGCCATTGGTGGAAGACTGACTGGATCTCTCTGATGTACTTTAGTGGATGTCTCATCTGCCCTTTGTGACCTTGGGACTCTCAGCTAGTACTGTGCTCTGGAGACATCATCAGACTCAGATGAATCACTGCTTTGGCACAAACTTACTCTTTCATCTCTCCTAACTTGTCTCCTATTCCTCTGTCCCCTCTTTCTGGATGTTTTGTTGACTGTGTTTCAGCCATTTCCACAGGCGACTAATTGACAAGGTAGAGGAGGTTTCTGTGACGGGTCCAAACTTTACTGCTGTTTGTCTCTGGAAACACTTTGTAAACAGGGCTGTCATTCACTTGCTGCTTTACAACATACACTCTCTCTTCCCAGTAGGATCTCAGCTTGCCTAGATCTCCTCTCTCACCCATATTGCGTACTAAACCCTGTCACCTGGCTGCAGGATTGCACCCTTAACATGACGGTCACTCTGCTCCTTGCCTTGTTCACTTGAATACTGACTGTTCTGCTCTGCAATCTGATATGCCTCCTTCAAGCATGCAGCCCACTTTTCAGCATAACTAAGTGGTGTCTCAGCATTGTTGTCAGCAGGCAGATAGAAGAGGAGATCAATTGGGAGGCGAGGGTGGCGCCCAAACACGATAGTGGGGTGAGAACCATAATTGTGTTTATAATTAATTATGCATTCTGTGATGTTCTGGTTTCATTTTCCACATTAATAGTAAAATGAGTGATTTTTACTGTTCACCACTAAAGTCAGCCCCATTACAGGTCTGTGTATCGAATACAGTTATTTTATGCAGTGGTGTTGAAATATCTACTTTTATACAATTAAAACTCGAATTGTAAATTCTGTGATGAGTGAATTTCCTATTAACAGAACTTCTACGACTAGCCAGCTTCTGGTAATCTTTTCTCCATTCAAACATGTTTTGAACTGAAGTCTCGTACGAAATGCTGTGTGAGCATGCGCAGTTCAATAAATCGTCTGAGTTCCCAGATGAAAGAGACATGGATCATGATTATTTTCTTTGATATATATCAGCCTAGAGAATACTGGTAAACCACTTTGGTGATTGTAGACATGTGGGGACTGCTGTGGAAATGTCAAACGCTACAGGTAATGGGCCCAGTCATACAGGCTGAATGTGGTTCAGACTTTTATTCGACTGAGAGGAGAAAAGCTACAAGCTCTAGAAAACAAGGTTCCTCGGGCACATGGAATTACGCAGCCTTGGAGAAATCATCTTGGAAGAGCCACAGATACCCAAAGGAGATGAAGAAGTTCTCACAGAAGATGTGGCAAAGAACGGAGAAGCATATGCAGAGCTGGTGCAATGTCTAGACAACAAGAGTTTGTCACTGATGAGGGATGCAAAACGTGACGGAACGAAAGCAGTGGAAATCCTTCGTGAGTATTTCGCGGGAAAGGACAAACTCCGAGTTGTAAGTTTACATTGTGAACTTTCCTCGCTTCATAAGGCCAGCAATGAAACAGTCACTGAATATATTATCCGAGCAGAGACTATATTCACGTCGTTGAGAAGAGCAGACGAGCACATTAGCGACGGGCTTCAGATGGCCATGGTGGTAAAGCGATCCTGATTCTTACAAGCCATTTGTCATGCACATCGCCCAGACCAACGACACTGTAATGTTTTGCTAGTTTAAGACAAAGCTATGCAGTTATGAGAGCACCGAAAAATAAGGGAAAAGTGACACAAATGTTGAAGGAGACAATGTGATGAAGACTAGAGGAACAACGAAGTCACGGGGAAGATAAAGAAAAACTGCCCTGGCTGATCTTGAGTTATACACTTGCGGTAAAAAGGGGCACATGGCCAGGACATGCCCTGATGGATACAAGAGGAGGAGAGAGGAATGAAAATGGGACACACCACAACTAAAAAAGGGCCGTGGTCGAGGACAAGATCGTGACCATGTAAGAAAAGCTAAGGGAGAAACAGAGGCGGAGCCTACAACTTTCTGTTTCTGTAAAATGCGTGACTGTCATACTAAAAAGGGAAACAAGAAGGGTCTTATGGTTGGCTGCAATGCCACAACACACATGATTAACGACCCTACAAAGTTCAAAACAGTTGACAAGATCTTCAAACCCGAGGACCACATGATCAAGCTTGCCAACAGATCAAAGTGAGTGGAATGGCGAAGATGAGGGGAGACACTGAAGTTTACTTGCTGGACAGCGAGGGATGATGCGTGAGAACGCGGCTCAAGCAAGTGTAACCCAGGTAGTCCAAATCCCCCTCCTGGGTTATTTTTTTTTTTTTATCACATTAGGTCAAGCTAAATTAAAAGTTTTATCTGTTGTAATCAGGTTAAAGTAATTTCTTAGTCTGACCACAAGGTGTCATAGAGAGGTATCACTCCCTATATAAAAAAGTTCACCTTAAATTCTCCACTAAGAACCTGTTCCTTTAAATAAGGTGGGCAATTAGTTATGTTATGTTTTAGCATGAGAAAATGAGATGGGAGTGGTCATCTCACCTATAAACGCTCTTTGTCCTACTCCCTGCTACATGCCCTGCCTGCTGCAGTGTGAGTGATTTGAGAGAGGACGATCGAGCTGGTTTTGGAAAAGATACAAGACAAGAAAGTCTACCCGGGAAATATAAATGGTTGGATAAATAACAACTTAGAGCTGTGACTCAAAATAGAACTGCATGAACAACTGAATTTTGGAAAACATATCAAATCAAATCAAATCAAATTTTATTTATAAAGCGCTTTTCATGCAAAGGCAACACAAAGTGCTTTACATAGTATAAATGAATGCATATTAAAATAAAAAAAAAAGAAAATCACAGAACAAAAACAATAAGCCATTTACACACCCAGTTATGTGACAGATTAAACACCTCCCACCCACCCCCCCTCACCCATCCACACACACACACACACACACACACAAACTCCTAATATCTGTCTCTGGCTCTGGCTTGGCGCTGCTGTGAGGAAACGGCATTTTTGGGGACCCATTCACACCAGGAGCCAGTCAAGTCATGTTTGCAGAGGGCAGACCAAGCAGGCTTGACTCCCAGAGTTTAGGATCCCCATAAAGAAACACTGGAGTTAAAACAACGATAAAATAGGGAAACAGTTAAGAATCTATAATAAAATATAATAAAGTAATATATAATAAAATAAAATAGATAAATGAGACAGATAAGATAAGATAAGGTGAGATAAATAACAGAAAATGAATAAAATCAAATCAGAAGGCTAAACTAAAAAGGAAGGTCTTGAGCCTCTTCTTAAAAACATCAACAGTCTCTGCAGCCCTGAGGCTCTCTGGCAGGCTGTTCCACAGCTGAGGACCAAAATGATGAAACGAGGCCTCACCGTGTGTTTTAGATCTAACTTTGGGAATAGTTAAAAGGCCGGTACCAGAGGACCTCAGGGTCCGCGAGGGCTCATAATTTGAAAACATGTCAGATAAATAAGAAGGCCCAAGACCATTACGACATTTATAAACAAGTAAGAGAACCTTAAAATCAATCCTGAAGCGCACGGGGAGCCAATGCAGAGATTTTAAAACCGGTGTAATGTGTTCCTGCCCCCTGGTCCTCGTCAGAACTCGTGCTGCCGAGTTTTGCAGTAACTGTAAACTAGAAATAGACTTTTTGGGAAGACCAGAGAGCAGGGCATTACAATAATCTAGCCTGCTGGAAATAAAAGCATGCATTAGTACCTCCGTGCTGGCAAGAGAGAGAAATGGGCGAACTCTGGCGATATTTTTAAGATGATAAAAGCCTGTCTTTGTGACATTTCTGATGTGTGAAATAAAATTCAGCTCAGAGTCGAAAAGGACATCCAGATTTCTCACACACTGAGAGGGTTTGAAGTTTTTCAGTCTGCAGGAAATGATCTCTCTCTTGTCTTCAGGACCGATGACCAAAACCTCAGTTTTGTCCTGGTTGAGCTGCAAGAAATTGACTGCCATCCATGACTTTATGTCTAAAATACAGTTTAAAAGGGTGTTAACTGGCTCTAGGTCATCAGGAGACACGGCGATGTAAAGCTGTGTATCATCAGCATAGCTGTGAAAATCAATGCCGTGTCTCCTGATGACGTCCCCAAGTGGCAACATGTAAAGATTAAAGAGTATTGGGCCTAAAATTGAGCCTTGGGGAACCCCACATTTTATGTCATAGATTCCTGAAGAGTATGTATCCATACTCACCAAGAACTTTCGATCAGCCAGATAGGAGTAAAACCAGTTAAGAACAGTACCTGAGAGGCCCACCAGACTTCTCAGTCTGTCTAATAAAATCTGGTGGTCCACTGTATCAAAAGCAGCACTAAGATCAAGTAGCACTAGGACAGTAAGTTTCTGAGAGTCCAAATTACGTCTAAGGTCACTGACAATCTTTAAAAGGGCCGTCTCGGTACTGTGGTTTGTCCTAAAACCAGACTGATACTTTTCTAAAATGTTGTGTTTGTTTAAAAACCCATGTAATTGAGTATAAACAACCTTTTCTATAATTTTACTTAAAAATGGTAGATTGGATACAGGTCTGTAGTTGTCAAGGATGTTGCAGTCTAAATTATTCTTCTTCAGAAGAGGCCGCACCACAGCTGTTTTACAGGCAGATGGGAAGACACCTGTCTGAAGAGAGCAGTTTACAATATTTAAAAGCTCAGACTCGAAGAAACCATAAAATGTTTTTAAAAGAGATGTGGGAATGGGGTCTAAAAGGCAGGTTGTTGGGTTTAGCTGGGAGAAAACTCGACCAAGCATCTCTGCATCAACCAGGACAAAACTCTCCAGTGTTTCTTTGGCTAAAAACAATGCTTCAGATCTGTTAAAACTAAAATTTTGTTGTGATACAAGACTGGATCTAATAGCATTGATTTTACTTCTGAAGTGACATGCAAAGTTCTCACATGCGTTGGCTGATGGCGGCATGGTGGACTTGTTACCCCCAGTATTTATTAAAAGGTCGATGGTTTTAAAAAGGAATTGGGGGTTGTTTTTGTTATCTGTAATTAGGTTTGAGAAGTAGTGTGTTCTTGCCTCTTTAACAGTTTTATTGTAATTTTTGAATTGTTCACGTAAGATTTCATAATGTATTGTGAGTTTGGTTTTTCTCCATTTTCTTTCAGCTCTCCTGCAGCCTTTTTTCAATTTTCTAATTTCTTCATTTCTCCATGAAGTTTTTAATTGTGTTTTTAATGTTTTTGTTTTAAGTGGAGCTACTGAGTCAATGGCAGATGCCAGTCTTTTGTTAAAATTATCTACAGTAAAATCACATGATGCAGATAAAATCTGAGCAGGAGTTCGATTTAAAATGTCAATAAAATTTGCAGCCACTTCAGAATTAATATACCGTTTCCTCACAGTTCTCACCGGGGCCTGCCGCTTGCTAAAATCCTGGTGAGTTACTGCAGCAATGCTGCTGTGCATTGGCATGCTAAAAACGTTAGCATATAAGGAAACATTAGCAGAATGTTGAACGAGAAAAAATCATTTGTAGCAGTACCTTGCACTTTAATCAAAACCAGTCAGGATAAGATGTGAGCAAGCGTAAACACGATGACCATACAGTGTTTATCAGTAGTCTGTTTATAATGTATTGTGCGATTTACTGTATGTGACATGTTCTATAGCACTTGTGCTGGCCTGCTAAACGCCACGCACGTGCTCAGTTAGCATGCATTTTGTTTCCACTGTTAAGCCTGGTGTAAGTAAATATATATCTTTGTAGTTATATCACGCTGCTGGAGTATAACATTGATTTTATTTCATTTCAATTGTGGGTTAAGAGAGAGAACATGGTTAATAATAAAATGGTTACATAAGTTCATGTTGGTAATGACTGCAGTAGTTGTGGTTTGAAGTGACATTTATTATGGACTTCGGGAAAAGTAAATTTTCTGCGCATTTGTGCAGGCTGGTTTTTTTTGTGGAGTCTTCAGCTGGTCTCCTACTCTGGTCCATTCATCATCTTCCACTCTGGTCCATTCATCATCTTCTACTCTGGTCCATTCATCATCTTCTACTCTGGTCATCTACATCTTTCCCTTGTCTGGTCAACTTACTCCCCTTCATCAAAGGACCCATCCACATCACCACCATCCATCCCTGCTGCAACAGCGTCCCTGGACATTCTTTGTGAGAGAGGGTGGTAGGACAGTCTGAGTGCACTCAGTTTAGTTTCATTAATTAATTTCCTTTTTCCGTTTTGTTGAACTTTGAACACATTTTTTTCCTTGTTGTTTCCTTTTATTTATACGTCCTATATTTCCCTGAGATCTCAGAGGGTTGATTTTGTCATGTTCAAGGTTGTAAGTGGTGAAAATTGGTAAGCAAGCCCAGGGGCAGGCCTGGGTCATATATATATATATATTATTTTGTGGCCATTGTCACTGACTGTTTGTTTGTTTGTAATACATTCTCCTTATTTTTACCCGTAATTGGTGGTTCTTGTGTTATTTGGGGTGGTTATCACAGGTTTACTTTAACAGTTGAGACAGGTAAACAGCAGCCAATCTCCTCATTGAACCTAGATTAGCAGTCACCCCCTTGCTCTAATCGATAGTTATCACTTTATAAGAGTGACAGAGGCAAGGGAGGGGTACACAAGCAAAGTACGTCCTATCGTTTCCACAAAACATATTTTCAGTGAAGGCAGCGACAGCTAATGGAGCCGAGATCCACTTCAAGGACGGTGATGACTGGTTGGTCCACAAAGACGGCACCAAGTTCAAACTGGAATTGTATGGTAGGCTGTATTACCTAAGCACAATAGATGATGAAAATGTTGATGAAGTGTATGGTTGTCATGATATTCAAGCTTGGCACAAGATACTTGGTCACTGCAGTTTTGATGATGCTTCAAAATTGGAAAAGGTAGTTGAAGGAATGTCGATAAAAGGGAAACATGACAAGGAGAACCAAAACTGTGAAACATGCACAGAGGGCAAGTTCACACAAAGTGGAAACAGGCAGGCAGACGCTGAAGCTACAACTCAGCTAGAACTAGTACACACAGACTTATGCGGCCCTATTGAACCGGCACATAAAGATGGGTACAGATATGCAATATCATTTATTGATGATTACAGTGGGATGATTTTTCCATACTTTATCAAAACAAAAAGTGACAAGACAAAAGATACAGAAAACTTAATAGAAGATGTAGCTCCATATGGAAAAATAAAGTCCATCAGGTACAGATTTTACCGGGCAGGAGTTCCAGTCTTTACTCAGGAGTAAAGGGATAAGGCACGAGACAAGTGCACCCTACTCACCTCACCAAAATGGAACTGCTGAAAGAGGTTTGAGAACCTTATTTGAAATAGCACAATGTAGGCTATTGGAGAGTAACCTCCCAAAGCAACTACGGACATATGCTGTTCAGACAGCAGCTCAAATCCGCAACAGATGCTACAGCAAGTGGCTAGAGCAAACACCTTACCATGTTTTCACAGGAAAAACACATAACCTATGCAACATGAACCCATTTGGCTCTTAATGCTTTGTATATAAGCAGGATAAGAAGAAGCTGGATTCCAGATGTGAAAAGGGAATTTTTATTGGCTATGATAAATATAGTCCAGCATATAATATATACTATCCTGAGACAGGAAAATATTGAAACACAGGTTGATAAAAACCATCACCAAAGGTAGCGCAGATAGCCAAACTCAGACAAGTTGTGACATGAGATGGCATTAAGTGTTATGATGATTTAATGAACATTTAAAGAAGCAATGGACTCTAAGAAGTAAAAAAATGTGGGCTGACGCAATGAAAGAGGAGATGAACTCTCTGGCAGAGAATGGGACCAGAAGAAGAGGGAGAAAAGAGATATCCTAAGAGACAGAGAAATACTCCAGAATGCTTAAAAGAATACCAGTGTATAGCTGAGTTTAATGATGTTAAAAGTGAAAATATAGATTATTTTTACAGGGTGGCTTATAATGTACCTAAAACATTTAAAGAAGCAATGGACTCTAGGAGGTAAAAAATGTGGGCTGACGCAATGAAAGAGGAGATGGACTCTCTGGCAGAGAATGGGACTTTTACTCTGACCCCACTGCCAACAGGTTAACAAGCAATTGGAGGTTGCTGGGTATACACAGTAAAAGAGAATCTAGATGGATCTGAGACATGCAAAGCAAGATATGTTGCAAAGGGGTATGGTCAAGTTGAAGGGATTGACTATAAAGAAACTTTTTCACCAACACCAAACTGATGCAGGTCACTGTACAGGAGGATCTTACCTTACACCAAATAGACGTAAATACTGCTTACTCCATGCTGCAATGGACTGTGAGGTATATTTGGATCAGCCGGAAGGTTTTCGGGTAAAGGAGAACACTTGGTTTGTAAACTCAACAAGTCATTGTATGGCTTAAAACAGTCAGGACGTAACTGGAACTTATTACTACATGATCATCTCACAGAGAATGGTGTTATACAAGATTATGCTGATCATTGTGTCTACATTTAGAAATATGAGCATGACAAAGTGATTCTGCTGGTATGGGTGAATGGCTTAATCATAGCAGCAAGTAACAACATCTTACTCAATGATGTGAAAGAAATGTTGAAGAGAAGGTTTAAGATGAAAGATATGGGTCCACTTAAACCCTTCCTGGGTAATGACTTCAAACAGAGTGAGGGAGAGGTCAAAATGACTCAGAAAGGACACATAGATAAGATGTTAGCAAAGTTTGGGATTTCAGAATGCAAACCAAGATCCACTCGTTTTATTGAATCACTTTTAACCTTCTCTTTTATGTGTTTGTACGGCTCCCTTTCCCTCAAGAAGAATAGATTGCAGGGGATTGCTAGACTGTGTGGGAAAATTGCAGGGATCTCCCTGGATGACCTTTAAGTGTTACGGGGCGTCCGACAGGCAAGGGTTTCTGGACCCACGGTGCAGACACTGAGCAACCAGGAGACAGAGGATGATCCGTGTTCCAAATCCAAGATCTTCAGAGGTTCGCTGCTGACTGGACTGGCAAGCAAGCTGGCAGAGTCGGACGGGTGGTTGGTTGGAGCCAGGGACGAGGAAGTGGATTGTATGGAGGAAAACAGTCCAGGAGGTTGCAGGCAGACAGGACAGGCAGGATCCACGACACCAGGAGTCTAAATACAAGAATGACGTTATAGACATGAACTTGTTGAGACAGAGAAGCAAGAAAGGCCACGATATACCAGATGGGTAACTGGATGATCTGGCGAGGAATGCAGAAAGGTCCGGTGTTTAAATACTGTGGTAGTTGATTGGTGGATGAGTTCCTGGTGTGATGATCTGCCCAGGTGGGATGATTGCTGCTGCTGAACTTCTCCAGGTAGAAAACAGACATGACACACAAGACAGAGGGAGCCAGACGCGCACATTAGGATAATCTGAGAACACATATACACAGGGGAGACAGACAGGAACCCTAACAGTACCCCCCCCCCTCAATGGTCACCTCCAGGTGACCCACCGGGTTTGTTAGGGTGGTCCCGATGAAAACGGGAAACCATATGGCGGTCCAGAATGAGCCGCCGTGAAATCCAGGAGCGTTCCTCCGGACCGTACCCCTCCCAGTCCACCAAGTACTGGAGGCCCCGGCCCCGACGCCTGACATCCAGGAGGCGACGGACCGTGAAGGCAGGATGAGCGTCAATGACCCGGGCAGGAGGAGGGGGCTCGGCCTGAGGGCACAGAGGGCTGGAGGTGACCGGTTTCAGCTAGGAGACATAAAAGGTTGGATGGA